>NW_006800501.1:185023-189252 GCF_000485575.1 Poecilia formosa
TCATCCCAGGTTCTCCCGGCGGGGCGCGTGTAGCCACACAAAAACAACAATGAGTGCAGACGTCACAGAATTGCAGTTTAATCCAATAGAAGACAAAGCATAAAATTACAACAGAAACTGCAGAACAACAGAGACATACATTCATTTACCTGACATAAATAGAAAGAAGAAGAAGGAAAGAAAGAAAAGCAAAGACATGCAAGGACGTCTTTGGAGAATTGCAAGAGCAAATCTAATTTGTTACTTCTGTGTAGAAAGTTTTATAGTAAAAGGCGTATCCTTATCTTTAATTTATTCAAATAAGGCGTACCTGTGCTCATCCAACCAGGAGCTATCTCTGACCCTCTCTCAAGCCAGGAACCCCTGCTGTGTTTACGGCTTTTCACAGATGAGTGTGAAAAGCTAGAACTTCCACTGTATTGTTTTCCCACACAGACAAAAGGCAGTTCAAACGATCCTAGCAAACCATCTGCTGTAACTACAGGTAACATAAAGGTCAAAAAGTCAGAATACGTTACTGATTTTAGAACCACAATTAGGCTATTTGAATCAAGACATGTTAAGTTTGAAAACTAGCTTATTTTAAATTCATTTTCTTAACAACAGCAGCCAAAGTTGTATTAGCAAACTAAGTGGGGGACTGCTCATAATCCCAGTAACAACATTTAAGTAAATAAGAAAAAATGTCCTTTTTGATATTGGTCTTTAACATCTGAGGTGTAAACAAACAGTGCAACTGCATATTGCCCATTGGTCCAAAAACAATTAATTTCACCAAATGGTGTGTAGACAAAAGGTATTTGTTGTACAGTAATATTGTTTACCGAAAAAGCTTGACTGCTTGTTAAAAGGGTTAACAGCTTGTGTTTTAAACATTGCATGTTTTACACAATAAAACATAAGTCATTTCTATCCTAATTTTAGAACTACATCAAGAAGGTCCAGGTTTAGAATCCTGGTCTAGGATCTTTCTGCATGGAGTTTGCATGTTTTTCCTCATGTGGTAGCCCAAGCTGTCTTCAACAGCCCAGAAAATGTGACTATTTGGTATGGAGGTATTTTTGGTGCAAAAATTCATCTTAGGAAAGGTGATGAGAATGGTGAAGAGCTTCCTGGCAGGTGAGGTTTTGAACAGGAGGCAGTGAATGGAGTCCAGGGAGAAGTGGTCAGTGTGGAGGTTTCAGAGGTGAATGATGATGAATCAAAGAGCTTTGGAAGGGATGAGACAGTTGGACAGGTCGCTCTGAGGGGGCAAACAAATGAGGAGTCCTGAGGTTGCCAACGGTAGTAAGAACAATACAGAGAAGCTGTAGTTACAGGTGGTGTTGGCAGGAGACCCAGGAGCACAGAGTTGGTAAATTATTGGTTTGTAAAATCACACTGTATTTTGTTTCCGTTTTTGCAATGTTGTAAGTTTGCAAAAATACAGCTAATCTGATCTGAATACTACAAGACTGAAATAAAAGAAACAGGCAAACTACTAACTTTTTCTATACTTGATCAATATTTGCAAGATCAGTAGGTGGGCTGTTGTCTATCCACAGCAATAAATGGGTGAGGTAAGAGGTACACCTGGACAGGTCACTAGTCCGACGCAAACCCACATAGAAAAAGGTTGAGAAAAGTGCAAGCAGAGGGGAACATCATTTGCTGGTGGTTAAAGCTGCACAGAGGACTGTGGGGAGCAGCCTTTCCTCGACCTCAGACCTCTACACATCATGATGCAGGAGGAGAATGTTCCTCATCATGAAAAACTCCACCCATCCTGCACGCAGTCTGCTCCAGCCCCTTCCTTCAGGTAGAAGGCTGAGGACAGAACAAGACCACTGGGGTGAGAAACGGTTTCTGCCCCTCAACCGTCAGATTCCTGAACTCCAGCTGTACCTAACACAGCTTCATCTCATAAATTTACACACACACACACACACACACACATATATAGATAATCACATAAATTAATTCATTTCTTTTTTGTGTAGTATATTTCTTAATCTGAGTCCAAATTTCGTACCATAAACAAGCAAGGCGGTATGATGATAAAAAAAAATTCTTGAATCATTATGTGTGGGTGTTTTGCAGCAGGACTGAACTGTACACTTGACAAAAATGTTGCTTCATTATGGGGAAAGAACATAGTAGAGAAGCATTAAGGAAACATCTTCATAAAGATCAAGCTTTGGCAAAAAATAATATTTGAAATCAAGCGTGACCCTGAGCATACCAGCAGATTAGCTACAAAGTGGCCTTAAGACAAAGTCAATGTTCTGAAGTGACCATCAAAAAGCCACAGTCTCTATCCTATAGGAAATGTATGGGCAGGAAACCATTTTACCAACTTGAGATTACAAGGCAATATGTAAAACAAATACTATGCAAATTGAATCTGAATGAAGCAGTAAAAGTTCCTTCAGTAGGGTTCAACTTGGATGTAGACATGACGAAAAGAATTGACTAACCAATTATGTGAGACCATCAAGCAACAAGTGACTTCTTCACAGCTTCTTATAACTCCAGCCTGTTGATTGTCAGAACCAGCTACAGGTGAGCCAGCCTGCTGGCTCTCAACAAAGATCCTGTCAAAGGAAAGAGCACTTACACGGACAAAAAAAACCCAGGAACCTGGGTCTAGGGGAGAGGTGGGTAACTCCAGGCCTCGAAGGTCAGTCTCCTGCAACTTTTAGATGTGTCTCAACTTCAACACACCAGAGTCATATAATGAGGTTGTTACCAGGACTCTGGAGAACTTGACTGCACTGAGGAGGTGATTGTGTGTTGTGTGTTGGACCAGGGAAACATCTAGGAGTTGCAGGAGACCAGCGCTCCAGGACCAGGATTGCCCACCCCTAGTCTAGGGTCTGACATTAACTTAAATCTAAAGATTTAAGCATCTTGAGTCAAATGTGCATGTAGATCTTAAACATATTTGAATATTATGAGAAAGTCAAAAAAAGGAGGGGTCTGAAATGTTCATCTTAGGTGCATGTCCAATTTCAGACAAAATAATTACAGATTCAGTTAACATTCATTTTCCAGCAAGGTAATGGCTCAAAATAAAGCCCTAAAGGGTTTGAAGACAACAAGGTGGATTGCCCAGTCAAAGCCCAGACTCAATCCAATATATTACAGGTATATTCAGGTAAAGGTGCATCTACTAAATTCTACTAATAATTGATGTTATTTATATCTCGAGTTCTCAAAGGCATATTCACATGCTGTTGTCAGCAAACACCAGCAGACAAGGCAGGTGACATGTTTTGCCCAAGGACACTTCACCCGAAGTGTTCAATTCCAGCTAAAAGAAGTAAATATTTACGCAGACACTTATTTTATATATTTTTATTCAATTGTCAATATTTTGTAGAAATCTCTCTCACTGACATTAAAGGGTAAAACAAAATGGAAGTGGAAAACATTCTAGGAGGTGATTAAGGCAAAAAGTCATGTTAAATGTTAGTCTGAACTCACACTACTATGAAATTAGACAGTCTTCTAACCTTACATTTGTTTCATATCATGTGTTCTGAAGGTGTAATTTTTCCCATAATTCTCATCCAAAAAACATGCTAGGCCCCAGTCTGTAGAGGAGCCTTGCACTGAGTTGGCTCTTTAGATGTGTCTTCATCAAGACATCAGACTTGTGCTTTGATGTCCTACATGATTAGCTTTTAGGGAAATGCTGGATGTTTCATAAAAATGTGTTGGCACACTCAGTAGGAAGCCATTTAAGGAGGAATCACAATCACAACAGACCACAGTAGGGGAGATCACAAGAGAATCTGACTGAAGCAAATGATGTGCAGAGCTTTGTTTGTCTACAAGGCTGAAGTGAGAAGAAAACTAAATCAATGGATGAAAAAGAAGCTTTAGATTTCTGTTTTATTATTGTGGATGTTTGTGAGTCAGGTTAGTAAGTAGTTTTTATGGAATACATAAAATAAGAAAACCTTTATATTATCTTGGAAATCTACAATAAAAAGGTTAATAAATATAATATTATTAGATCACGTGTTATTCTAAGCAATAGAATTGCCTGCTTGTTTTTTTTTCCCAGAGAATCAAGACTGTGTGTGTGTGTGTGTGTGTGCGCGCGCGTGTGGCATTGTGATGGTACATGTGTTTTAGCAGGACATTTGGTCAGAATACTGTCGAGAAAAGTCGAGCTCATCCCACTTCCCCATGCTGGAGATTTTAGTTTAATAACAACAATAAATAAAGTTATCTTTAAAACT
>NW_006800501.1:189776-196616 GCF_000485575.1 Poecilia formosa
TTTTAAGGGTGTAGTTGATCCGTCTGCTCAAAGGGCACACGGCAGAGGGCTGGATATTTTTTGTTTAAAACTTGATTTTGTTTGTAATCTGTGTATCACCACAGCGCTCCCTGTGGCAGCTTGTGTAATAGCAGGACCTCATGAATATTCACAGTTAGTAGATCATCAGGGGCTGCACAGTAGTGAAGTTGGTAGCACTGTTGCCTTGCAGCAACAAGGTCCTGGGTTTGACTCCTGGCCTGGGGTCTTTCTGCATGGAGTTTGCATATTCTCCCTGTGCATGCCTGGGTTCTCTTGGGGTACTCCAGTTTCCTCCCTCAGTCCAAAAACATGACTGTCAGGTTAATTGGTCCCTCTAAATTCTGCTTAGGAGAATTAGAGTCTAAATTCTAAAATTCAATATAGTCACCCTTCTTTTCAATAACAGTTATAAGCACACCTATAACTTAGGTGTGTGTGTGTATGTGCCCTGCAATGGACTGTGACCTGTCCAGGGTGTACCTTTCTTCTTGCCCGAAATGTTCACTGGAGATAGGCACTAGCACCCCTCCTGACCCCACTACAGACGAGGGTTTACAGAAGATGGATGGATGGATGATTTTTATGCAGGACAATGCTCCATCACATGCATCACAGTACTCCACTATGTGTCTGGCCAGTAAAGACCTTAAAGGTGAAAGAACAATGAAGTGGCCCCCTTCCTCACCAGATCTAAACCCCATTGAGAACTTGTGGGCCCTTCTTAAACAGTTCACATCTCTGAACAGTGTCTGGGAGGCTGTGGTTGCTGATGCACAAAAAGTTGATCGTCAACAGATCAAGAAACTGACAGACTCCATGAGTGGAAGGCTTATAACTGTTATTGAAAAGGGTGGCTATATTGGTCACTGATTTATTTTTTTAAATGTCAGAAATGTTTGTCAATTTTGAGTTGTATATTTATTATTCTCACTTTAACAGATGACAATAAACTTTTGAGATGGGAAAAGTTTCAGTTTGAATTCAGTTGCATATTAATTCTGCACACTAATATTTGCCCAATAATCCTGTACACATAGATATTGTCCTAAAAAAGCCAAAATCTCACTTTTACTTTTTTAAATATTCAGGTTTGAGAGGTTAACATTTGGATTGACCGAGAGTGCAGTAGTTGTTCAACAATAAAATTAACCCTCAAAACTACAACTTGCCAATAGCTGTGCACACTGTGTATTTGTCACTAGTAGAGGGCAAGCTTTTATGTTTCATGACTGTACAAGTTTGTGCCTTGTGGCGCAAACTTGTACATCAGTCAGAGCAAAGGCAATCCTCCAAATGCCCAGACAAGAATTACAGACATAGTACTGTAATTGTCATTTCTCTTTTTCAGTATCAGGAGATTTTACTCATTGATGATTCAAAGACTTTTGGGGAAATATTCTGTGTTCCAAACTTGAACTCTTTGCTGTTATTCCATTACATCTGGAATAAAAGTAGCACCACATGTAAGAAAAAGAACATCATATTAACAGTAAAACATGGTGGTGGTAGTTTGATGGTGTGGGGCTGTTTTGCTGCTTCAGGACCAGGAAGACTTGCTATAATAATTGGAACCATTCTGCTGCCTACTAAACATCCTGAAGGAGAATGCCTGGCCAACTGTTGCTGACCTCAAGCTAATACCAACTTTGGTTCTGCAGCAGGACAATGAAAGTCCACCCCTGAATGACTGAAGAAAATATATCAAATCAATCAATCAAATTTTATTCATATAGCACCTTTCAGCAACAAGGCATTTCAAAGTAGTTTACATTATAAAACCACAAAAATACAAAATCATAGAACACACAGTCAACAACATTACATTTTGCTGTCATTACACATCAGATTATTAATTAATGTTTTATGATTATGTTTCAAAAGCAATTCTAAACAGCTGGGTTTTTAGTCTAGATTTCAAGGCACTAAGTGTTTCGACTGTTTTCTGGAAGTTTGTTCCAGAAACCGGGTGTTTGGCTTCCCCTCCCTGGTGGGCAAAAGGCGTGGCAAAGGGCTGAGGTTCCTGAAGTACTGTTGATGGACTCATTGGACTGAACCACATGCTTCATGCTGGGAGGGTATGTTTTGGGATTTATTTAATCGTTTTGTGTTAGTTGTCATGTGGGAGTAATTTTGTTTTCCCCTATTGTGTCCATATGGTTTAGCTACGCCAGTATTTAAATGCCCTTATGTGTCATTTCAGGTGAGGTCAGTCTGTCTTATGTCAGTTATGTCTTTGAGTTTAGTATTTTGCGTTGACCTCTTTTATTGGCATGGCTGTCTAATTGTTATGTTAATCATCACTCTTACTTTGGGGTAAATAAAAACCCACTTTTTTGAATTCAACACCTGTGTTCTGCATTCTGTACTGTTTGGTCTCTGACAATTGGGACTAAACAGTTCCAGAAAACTAAAAGCTGAATGCTGCTTCTTCATGTTTGGTTCTGGTTCTGTTGATGCAGAGCAGACCAGAAGTAGAAGACTTGAGACGTCTGGAAGGTTGATACAACAACAGTAGATGTATTGTGGTGCTAAGCTGTTCAGTGATTTATAAACTAACAGTATAAGTCTAACAGCTACAGGAAGTCAGTGTAGGGATTTTAGATCTGGGGTGATGTGCTCTATTCTCCTGTTTTTAGTGAGAATGCGAGCAGCAGCTGGAGAATTGATTTTTTTTTTTCTTTTTCAGGCAGGCCTGTAAAGACACTCTTGCACTAATCAATGTGACAAAAGATAAATGCATGGATGAGTTTCTCTAGATCTCGCTGAGACATTAGTCCACTAATCCTGGAAATGTTATTCAGGTGATAGAAGGCCGACTTTGTAATCTTCTGCTCTTTAAGTGAAATAAATTTAGATTTTGAACCTAAATGAGTGAAATGGGGAAAGGAGCGTTAACAAAAGATAAAGTTGTGTTAGCGCTCCTTCCCACCTTCACCCCCTCCAGTTTTCCATGTAGCAGTAGAGCTGAGCGCTCCAAAGGATATTCCTCAATAACATCTTTATCGGACTTCTGCCAGGAGGCTGAGCAACGTGGTATCATGGCCCTGTGATGTCACCGCCTTCACTCATGTCTTTGTTTTGCCCTTTGTTTTGTCTGAATGTTGCCACTTGCCCTAATTTGTCCTTTCCTCTTTTTAATTTTATTTTGTTAGAAACTGTGGCGTACTCACTTTTAACCCCAAAAAGTAATGAGAACAAATTTGGATTCCAGAGACTCTAGTTTATTAGTCACTCTTTAGCTTATTTTTTAGAAACTGTACAGTATTCACTATTTAGATACAGAGAGACTCCTATTATTGCAACCCAGAAAAGGAATTAGATCAAATGTATAATCCAGAAAAAATTCTTCCAGAACAGGAACATTTAGATTTATTATTACTTAGAAACTGTGGAATACTCATTACTTTTACAAATTTAGAGCATACTTAGAAAGTCCAGAGAATACTTATACTTACCTAGCATCCCATAAGTCCAGAGGATACTTACTTACTTACACTTATTTAGCAACCCAGACCAGGTATTAGAACCTAGAACCAAGAAAAACTACCTTAGCAACTACTTTTTAGACTCCTAGCCTTCCAAACCAGAAAATGAATTAGACCAGAGGATACCTACTTATACTTATCTGTGAGGATTTGGGTTTTCACTGTGTTTATTTGGCTTCTGTTTCTTGTGAGTCTCTGTGTTGTCCTGTCAGCCCCTGATTATTTCCAGGAGTGTCTCATTCCTTTGATTACCCCCATGTGTATTTAACTCCACCTGTTGTCCTCGTCTCTTGTCGGGTCCTTGTCGTTTGTCAGATGTCTTGGTCTACAGTCATGTCAGTGTCTTGAGTCTAGTAAGTGGCCTAGTCGTTTTGTTTTAGTCGTCACAGTAGAACTGTAAAAGTCCTGTGTCGGCTCAGCTCTCGTTTGTTCAGTCTTCCCCGTACTGTTGCTACCAGTGCTGAGTATTGTTTTCCACTCTGCTGTGCTGCCAGTGTTTTGGACTGTCTGAGCTGCTTGTCCATCATTAAAACTCATCATTTTCACTACAACCTGGGTCCTGCCTGTGCTCTCATTCACCTCATCACCCTCAACTCATGACAGTAGGACCTAACCAGAACAATGGTGAGGAACGCTAACAACATCATGGGGCCAGAAAGCTGGAGCGAATACACAGACATGGACTACCTCCATCTATTAAATCATTATAAAGGTCATCCGACTTTATTTGATTTAGTTTTTTGACTATACGACATATATCTCAAGCAAAAACATTTCAACACTCCTCCAGTCTCCGCTCCAGCCTCCAGTTCCTGTCTCGTCTCCAGCACCTGCCACACTTTCAGTTGCTGCTGGCAGCCTGCCTCTCGCTGCTGCAGCAGTCTCTCCACTGTCTTTGGGACCAGCACCACCTCCAGCCACAACTCCGGTTTCGTTTCCTGTGCCCGCTACACCTCCAGTCGCTGCTGTCAGTTCAACATCTTTCGCCGCAGCTGCTGTCTCCTCACCTCACGTTGCTGCAGCAGTCGCTTCACCACTCTCCGCTGCAGTCCCATGGTTCCGGGCTGCAATGCTGGTTCTGGGCTTTCAGGCCGCTCGGCTAGCTCCTGGACGTCAGGCTGCACGACTGGCTGTGCTGCTGACTTCCGAGTGCGGGCCGGAACGGCTGGCTTTGGGACAAGAAGTCACAGAGCAGGTTCCTGCGCTCCAGGCTGCACAGCTAGCCCCTGAGCAGCACACCAGTTCCCAGTCTCTAGCCACAGTGAGGTGGCCATCCGCCTCAGTGAGTTCGCCTCCTAGTGTCCCCAGTGACTCTCTGCTGCCTCCTAGTATCCTCCTCCGAGTTTCCTAGTGCCTCCTTTGAGTTTCCTAGTGCTCCCTCATCGCCCCCTGGTGTCCCCAGTGCTCCCAACTCACCTCCGGGTGGTCCCTCTTCCGAGTCTCCCAAGACTCCGCCCTCTCCCAGTGCTCTTCCCGAGACTCCGCCCTTTCGCTCAGCCCCTCCTAGTGACCCTACCGAACCCGCTGCCGTCCCCAAAAGGCTCCTTCGTCGCCTCCCGAGGGCCCAGCTGCTCCTTCGTCACCTCCCAAGGCCCCGGCACAATGGCAAGTGCCTGGTGGCCGGGTTTTTACCCATGGAGCCCGGCCGGGCTCAGCCCGCAGAGGAAACATGGGTTCCCCCTCCCTTGGGCCCACCATCCTATGGGCCCACCACACTGCACCCGGCCAAAGGGGTCGGGTGCAGTGTGGGATGGGTGGCAGCCGAAGGAGGGGGCCCTGGTGGTACAATCCTCAGTTGCAGAAGCTGGCTTTTGGGACATGGAATGTCACCTCTCCGGTGGGGAAGGAGCCGGAGCTGGTGTGTGAGGCACACACACCAGCTCCAATGATCGACTTTGTCATTGTATCATTGGATCTGCGGCGGCATGTCTTGGAGACTCGGGTGAAGAGAGGTACAGAGCTGTCCACTGACCACTACCTGGTGATGAGTTGGCTCCGGTGGTGGGGGAGGATGCCGGTCAGACCTACCAGCCCAAAATGTGTTGAGGGTGTGCTGGGAACATCTGGCGGAGTTCCCTGTGAGGCGGAGCTTTAACTTCGAACACGTTCCGGGGGAGGTGGGGGACACTGAGTGTGAGTGGACCATGTTCCGTGCCTCCAATGCCGAGGCGGCTTATCANTTCCTAGTGCTCCCTCGTCGCCCCCTAGTGTCCCCAGTGCTCCCTCCTCACCTCCTGGTGGTCCCTCTTCCGAGTCTCCCAAGACTCCGCCCTCTCCCAGGGCTCTTCCCGAGACTCCGCCCTTTCCCTCAGCTCCTCCTAGTGACCCTACCGAGCCCGCTGCTGTCCCCAAAAAACTCCTTCATCACCTCCCAAGGCCCCGGCACGATGGCAAGCGCCTGGTGGCCGGGCTTTTACCCATAGACCCCAGCCGGGCTCAGCCCGCAGAGGAAACATGGGTTCCCCCTCCCTTGGGCCCACCATCCCATGGGCCCACCACACTGCACCCGACCCCTTTGGCCAGGTGCAGTGTGGGATGGGTGATGGCCGAAGGAGGGGGCCCAGTGGTACAATCCTCAGTTGCAGAAGCTGGTTTTTGGGACATGGAAATATCACCTCTCCAGTGGGGAAGGAGCCGGAGCTGGTGTGTGAGGCTGAGAGGTTCTGGTTAGAAATAGTTGGTCTCAACGCATGGCTCTGGTTCTGGAACCAGTCTCCTTGAGAGGGGCTGGACATACTTCCACTCTGGAGTTGCCAAGGGTGAGAGGTGCCAGGCAGGAGTGGGCATACTTGTTGCCCCCCATCTCGGACAGGTTCTGACAGTTTGTGCTTATGGGCTGAACAACAGTTCAGATTTCCCACCCTTCTTGGAGTCCTTAGAGGGGAGAGTGCCCCTCCTGGGGACTCCCTTGTTCTACTGGGGGACTTCAACGCTCACGTGGGCAATGACAGTGAGACCTGGAGGGGTGTGGTTGGGAGGGACAGCCCCCTGATCTGAACTCGAGTGGTGTTCTGTTGTTGGACTTCTGTGCTCGTCACGTATTGTCCATAACGATCACCATGTTCAGGCATAAGGGTGTCCATATGTGCACTTGGCACCAGGACACTCTCGGCCTCAGTTTGATGATCGACTGTCATTGTATCATTGGATCTGTGGTGGCCTGTCTTGAACACTCGGGTGAAGAGAGGTGCAGAGCTGTCCACTGACCACTACCTGATGGCGAGTTGGCTCCGGTGGTGGGGGAGGATGCCGGTCAGACCTACCAGCCCAAAATGAGTTGAGGGTCTGCTGGGAACATCTGGCGGAGTTCCCTGTGAGGCGGAGCTTTAACTTC
>NW_006800501.1:199353-214356 GCF_000485575.1 Poecilia formosa
GTTGAGGGGATCCGTTTTGGTGGCCTTAGGATCGCAGCAGTTCATGGCTGGGATGAGGATCAGTGCCTCTAAATCCAAGGCCATGGTCTTGAGCCAGAAAAGGGTAGAGTGCCTTCTCTGGGTCACGGGTGGATTGGGAGTTTAAGTATCTGGGGATCTTGTTCACGAATGAGGGAAGAAGAGAGCGGGAGATCAACAGACGGCTTGGCGCAGCGTCTGCAGTGAAGCGGGCACTGTACTGGTCCATCGTGGTGAAGAGAGAGCTGAGTCAAAACGCGAAGCTCTCGATTTACTGGTCGATCTACGTTCCCACACTCATCTATGATCATGAGGTTTGAGTCATGACTGAAAGAATGAGGTCCCGGATACAAGCGGCCGAAATGGGTTTTCTCCGTAGGGTGTCTGGGCTCTCCCTTAGAGATAGGGTGAGAAGCTCGGTCATCCAGGAGGGACTCAGAGTAGAGGCGCCGCTCCTTCACATTGAGAGGAGCCAGTTGAGGTGGCGCGGGCATCTGGTCAGGATGCCTCCTGGACGCCTCCCTCGTGAGGTGTTCCAGGCACGTCCCACCAGGAGGAGGCCCCGAGGAAGACCCAGGACATGCTGGAGGGACCATGTCTCTCAGCTGGCCTGGGAACGCCTTGGGGTTCACCCGGAGGAGCTGCAAGAAGTGGCTGGGGAGAGGGAAGTCTGGGCCTCCCTTCTGAAGCTGCTACCCCCATGACCTGATCCCGGATAAGCGGAAGAAAATGGATGGATGGATGGATGTCTGACTTTCATCAGTTTGCCAGTAAACAATTTTTTACTGCTTTTATCAGTTTCGAGTTACTTCAGTTACCATTGTTTGCTTTTCGTTCATTAACAGAGGGATACTAATTATGTTATTTATGTGTATGCTCACTTACAAAGTATGTACACAATTTCCCCACATATTTCCAGTTTTGGTTTTCAATTGCTAATATTACTTTTTTTATTATTACTAATAGTAATATTGCTACAGTGTGGAAAGACACATTCCTGCTTTTATATTTGATATTTAATGTTTAAATATGAATAAATATGTAAACTTTCTTCATTTTATTTTGATAAATTTCCTTTTTCTTTATCTCCGAGTGATTAATGTTCCCAGATTTAGTCTTGGAAATCTGGTCACCTTACTCTATAGGAGCCTGTGCCTGTTGCTCCTTCTACACTGTTTGGACTGAACCATTGTTCTAACAATAGTGGGGGGATCTAAATATTAATTCTTATTTTTTTCTTAGATGAATGGCAGATTTACTTCGTTCTTTGTTTCTATTTGTTGGGTTCCTGGGTTTGTGGTTTTGCTGCTTTTCTTCATTTGTCCACCAGAGGCCGCCCTGAAGATGTGTTTTGGAGGGCGTGATCTTCTGCCGCTGATTATCCTGCTCACCTGCAAGTCATCATCTTATCAAGAGGAGCTTAAGAGGGGGATTCAGCCAACAGGCCAGAGTGTACAACCAGTATCGGTACTGACAGCCACTTGTGTTTTCCTAGTTACTCTTTGTGAAGATTTCTAGTAATCAGTCTTTGTGCCTCCTCCTCAGGAACCTTCTTTGTGTCGTTGTGGTCCTATCCACTCGAAGCCCCGAGCTCCTGGTTGTTTTTTCCTGTGAAACTTCTCCTTGTGACGCCGGCGGACGTTACCTGCAGGATTCCCAAGATCCACTCACCTTCCCCGCTGTCTTTGAACTCTTCTGGAACTCCACGTTGGCTGAATCCCTCACTCTGATCCTCGGTGAGCTGCATATCTTACCTGTCCTCCCTCCAACGCCGTACCGCATCTGCAGACCCTCAGTTGGCCCACAGTCAGACGCCTCCATCAAGATCTCCTCCTGGGAACCCTCCATGCTCTCCTCAGTCCAGTTTGCTGTTAGCCAAAGTAAGAACTATCCAGTAATCATTCAGTTGACAATATTCCTAAGGGCCTCAAACTCGTCATCTATCTGCTTCCCTTCCACTCCGGACCCCTGGTTGCCAATCCCCTGGGAACTGACTTTGAGCATTATTGTTTCACTGTAAATAAACACTTTTCACTGATACTGTTCTCCGTGTTGTGTTCTTGCATGTGGGTCACAAAACTAAAACCCATCATGACACTATTGCCTTTTTTATATTGATATTTAAATACAAGGGTTTCTTTCATGATTTCTTTGGGGGAGGGGGAGGACAATTCTAGACTTTTCCAAGATTGGGGGTGTCCGGACCTCCCTCCCCCCAGGATTTATACCTATGCTCGTTCTCTGTTCAGCTGAAGCTAAAGCCTAAATTGTAATATGTTCTTACTCTATTCACAATGAAAGTTCATATTATTGAGATTAAAGCATGAAAAATGTGCCTTGTTCCATTATCTAGTGCCCCACTGAGAGCCACCATATTGTTGTCCCATACGTGTCGCATTGAGATCGGTGAGCACATTATGTGCCTTTCATCCAGGTTTTTGTTCTGTTTATCACATTTTTGTTGAATAACAGTGTTTATCTGAATTATTTATTCACATGTAAACTTTTACTGATTTTGGGTAAAATGTAATGTTTAATATTGTGTTTGAAAAAATGATTTTGCAATTTACAAAAAAGTAAATTGATAATGCTGTGAAATAATGCATTGAGGTAAAAGATAATTGTTTTATTGCACATTTGAGTAATTTGATAAACTGATGTCAAAAATGTCTATAGAAACCTGATTTAAGGATTAAAGCTAGAACAGCTTAATAAAAATTCTATATTTCTGCTGGACCTGTCTGTTGACAGGTCAGGTTATTTTTATGCAGGATTGTTCCCGAGGTGGATTCCTCCTGTGACTTTGGGGGCGAGCCTTCCCACCTGGACTTAGAAAGAACTGGATTCATTCTTTTCCATTAGGAGTCCTGCTGCACCCCACAGTGTGGTAAGCCTGTATCACTCACATCTTCACACACAGTTGGTTATGGATGAGACCACTGACTGACAGTTTTTGCTTATTGTTTCATCCTAGAATTTTGGACAGTACCTTTTGGATAAGTTTTTATTTGGGACATTATAACAAACTGCTGTGTAGGAAATTCTCCTCATGTGAACGGTGTTGAGTTGAACCTGAATTGGAACTGAAACTGATCTATTGTCTATTACCATTTAGAATTCAGATTACCAGGGCGCACCCAAAAGATTTAAAACTGAGAACTAGTGCTTGGCCAAGTATTACTATTATTTCATGCATTTTATTGTGTGTAATTTTATTGTCTTGTGTGTTTTGTACAACTTATTGTCAATTTTATGGTTTATTTCACTAAAGCCAGTTCTTTAAATTCATCCAACTGCCTTTGTGTCATTTAAACACTCCACTGTGCTACTATAGCCGAACCTATTGGCCCATTAATCTAAAATGTATAATACCCTTCTCTACTATGTTACACATGCAATAGGGTTTTTTGCGGTAAATGCAGGGAGATGGGACACACATTTGATGAGTGTACGAATGGGCGAAAATGTAATCTGTGTGACAAACAGAACCACCTGTTCAGAGACTGTCCAAAATCGTTTGCAAATAAACTGAAAAGAGGAAGAGAATGGAACAAACGGAAAAGGCAAAGGAGCAAATTGGTGCTGCTGGGCTGGAAAATTCAAATCTCCCGCCAATTCCTCTGATTGGAGGAGAAGAGGAGATGATGGGAAGCGGGGAGGAGGAGGAAGTGACCCCCCAGACCGAAACATCCAGTGAGGTGGAGGGGAAATGCTGACTGTAGGCGGAGCTAGCTCTGATTCTGAGGAAATGCAGGCAGAAAGCAGCAATGATGCCCCCCTCCCCGATGACCAGCTGGTGAAGAGGCCGGCATCAGTCACCCTCCATGGTTACCAACACGGTGGAGAAGAAAGGAAATCTGGAGGAACTCTTCAGTTCATTCGGGGAGGAATCCAGGATCTTCCTCTCTCACTCACCCAGTGAGGTCTTGTTTTTAACCATTGCTCACCAATCAACCCCAGAAGACTCAAAGGTATCGGCTTTAGAAAAACACCCGAAACCAAGAGTCCAAAGGGGAATGGACCTTCAGCCGGACCTGCACCACTATGCAAGGTTGAGAAAGAGCTCTGTTCACAGGACAGTCTCTGAACTCGGCTTAATAACCTCCACCTTTTAACTTGGTTTTAACTTTTTTTTTATTGTTTTAATCCTTTAAAATGTCTTACCCGTTTTTAGTCACCATACTCATAACTCTGTCCTTCTCAACCATCAATATTAAAAGTGTGCAGTCGCAAGTTAGAGCTCAGAGTGTTTTATCCTTTTTAAGTTCTGTGCAGTCTGATTTGTTTTTATTACAAGAATGTGCACTCCCGTTTTTAAAAACCTACACCCGGTGGCAGGACATGTGGCCACGACCATCCATATGGAGCGGCTCAAACAATAATAAAAACGATGGTGTGGCCATTTTAATAAACAATCCACACATCTTGGTGAAGGGGAGCACCATGGTGAGAGAGGGACTAGCACTTTTAGCAAATCTGACTTTTAACGGACAGGATTTTAACCTCTTAAATATTTATGGCTTTAATGACAAACATGACAGGTACAACTTTTTAGAGGACTAGGATTTAAACCACTGATAATTGGGGGGATTTTAACCAGAAAAGACAGGAAAAGAACCAGACAGGATTTTAAGGTAGACATCGCTTTTATTACAGAGAATTGTTAGAGATTTTAAACTAGTGGACTGTTTTAGAACAATGCATCTTGGAGAGGAGGGCGACACCTGGGTCAGTGATGATAGCTCTAAGGCCTCTCTCATTGGTTACTTCTTCATAAGGGACTGCGCCCTAACCGATGCTAGATTGTCACCAGCTTTCTTTTCCGATCACATCCTTCTGTCTTGCACACTTTCACTTCCTTCAGGTGCGACGATCGGGAGAGGTCTGTGGAAACTCAACCGCTTCCTGCGGAGCCAAAACACAAGCACAGTGGTGGCAGGTGGTGAAAGGTAGGACCCAGATGTTCTTTCGACAAGCAGGAAAGAACAGACACATGATGGGACTGCAGAAACGTTTACAGAGGTATCACATTTTAAACCAACACGGCATGGATTTTAGTAAAGAAACAAGAGAAGTTAAAACGATGAGCATTTTAGCAGAAATAAAGAGTAAGGGAAAGAGTTTAATAAGCAGAGAGAGAAATAGGAGAAAAATGTGCAAGATACTTTTCTAAGAAAATAGTAAATAATCCAAGTTTTATTTCTGAACTAAAATCAGAAAATGGAAATATTGCACCAAACCAGTGTTGTATAAAGTCCTCAAATCTCAGAGTCAAGAGGTACCTCTCCAAAATATGACTTTGGTAAAAGTCCAAGTCACTGACTGAAATATTACTTGAGTTAAAGTCTTAAACTATCTGAAACGTCTTGTACTTAAGTATGGAAATTACTGTAAAAATGGATGTACTCAAGTAATGTAATGAAAAGTATAAGTAAAGGGTAAAACAAGGCAAATGAAGTTTGAATGACATTTTTTATATTTTGGTAAACTTGTCAAATACACTTAAAATAATGTACACAACCAAGTGCAGGCAAAATTTAACCTAATAGATATACCTGCAGCATCATTTAGTAAAATTAGGTGCTTTACCTATACCACAAGGTTAACTTAAGCTGCTTTATAACTGAACCAGCTTCTTAGTATACCCTCCAGGACAGAAAATACAAAGTTTTTGTAAGCCTTAAGTTTTCCCTTCAAGTAAGGTCAGTGCTGAAAATGAGAAAAATAAATAGTACAGAAAATGCGGCCAACATGAAGAAAAAAAGCTGTTACGATTACTCTACTTCAGAAACTATTGGTGTGAAGTAGATAATTGGCCTCGCAAAGGTCAAGTTAAGATATTCTAAAACTTTTAAGCACTAAATACAATATCTCTATGGCTTCCGTCCCCCCTTGAACAGAGAAGTCTAGGTAGCCTGCTACAGTCAACATTAGGCCTAAGCTAAATACACCACGTGTGGAACTGAAACAATGCCAAACAAAGTTCATTTATACAGGTAACGTTATGCTCAAGATTTCACAATAGTGCCTAGTGACCAAGCTATTGTTACTGAAACAGGAGGATTATAACCATTTCATAAGAGGTTACCTCGATGTGTTTCTTCAAGTTGGACAAGGAGTTTTTGTAAGATCTTTCGGCAGGCATTACATACACTTCATGCGGTACGACGAATCTTTAACACCCATTAAAGAGTATATTGTGCTTAAATAAGCCCATGGGCTCTCATCACCAGCTGGTGGTTCCCCTGGAGCCGTGTCCAACGTAAAAGTAAAACGTTGTTGTGGTCTCCGTCTCCTCCTTCATGTGGCTGCTGCTGATTGCGAGACTTGCTTTGTGTTTAATGGGAGAAGCGAAACAGGTGTATCCTATTGGTGGCGATGAACAAGCCCAGGCAAGTAGGCCACCGACTTTGTTGCAGTCAATCAGTAGGTGGGGTCAAAGCACTAGCGTTTCTCTCTCTTGCTTTTTTGTAACGAGTAACTAAACCACACATTGAAAATGTATCGGAGTAAAAGTATGCAATAAAGTTCAGAAATATAGTGAAGTAAAAGTTATCAAAAATTTTCATACTCGAGGAAAGTATGAAGTACTCCAAAATATACTTATGTAAAGTAGTGAAGTGTTTTACTTCGTTACTATACAACACTGCACCAAACATAGAAGACATAAAAAACAATTGAAAAGTTTTATAGTGAATTACATAGAGAAAAAACAGTCAACAAACAAAATATAAAATAAACCTTGGATTTCCTTGAAGAAAGTAAAAAAAAAAATAGTTTTTTGGAGCAGGATTTTACCCTTTTAGAGCTTCATCAGTCAGTCACTGAAAAGTTTTAAAAGAAGAAAATCTCCTGGCTCAGACAGACTCCCTGTAGAATTTAAGTTAATATTTTGGGACATTTTAGCACCTGATTTAAACATTGTTTTTACTGATTTTAGCAAATTAGACAAACTCCCAGATAGCTTTAGAACAGGAACAGTTTTATATAAAGACAAAAATACTTTTAAATAAAGAAAAAGACAAAAAAAGATCTTAAAAACTGGCAACACATCACCCTTTTAAACATAGATTGTAAAGTTTTTAGTAAACTTTTAGCAGCCAGAATACACAGAGTGTTGGGGGATCAATCCACCCGGGTCAAACCTGCGCAGTGCTGGGAAGAAAGATCATGGACGGCCTTGTACTGATCCGAGACACCATCTGTTTTGCGAGAGACAGAAACATTCGACTGATAGTCCTAAATTTAGATTTTGAGAAAGCTTTCGATCAGGTCTCACACCAGTAACTCTTCCAGGTATTGCAAAAAATGGGTTTTCCTGAGAGGTTCATAGTGTGGGTGGGACTGCTGTACAGAGATATCTCCAGCAGGTTAATGGGTTTCTGACAAAAGTTTCTGACAGTGAACTGTCGTCAGAGCTGTCCGTTATCTGCCCTTCTCTATGTGACCTGCATCGAGCCGCTTGCACAGATCTTGAGAAGGGACCCTCAGATTTAGGAGTAACTATACTGGGGAGTGGAGGGCAGGTGGCGAAATGTTTTTTATATATGGATGATTTTTACATTTTATGTACAGATCTTTTATCAGTAGATAGAATTTTTCAATTAACAGACTGGTTCGGCAAAGTATCAGGTTCAAAAATAAACAGAAAAAACAAAAGCACAATTTTATGGAGCATGGTAAAATAGCGAAAAGACAGGATTGCAGTTTCAGGTGACACAGGAAGAACAAAAAATACTGGGGCTTAAATTTGATAAAAATGGAGAAGGAGAGTTAAACTGGACAGAAATAATATGAAGAGTAAAACAAGGACTGAGATTCTGTGGTGTAGTGGCTGCTTATTTGGTTCAGTGTAAGCCACTATATTGTTTAACAAGCTTCCGTTTTCTTTCTTTGACCTTCAATAGCTTAGCTCTCAGTTGACGCGTTTCTGTCCCACGATATGCCTTTGTGCATATTTCAGTGAATTAAAGAAGTACTTACAACATCCATACAAAGTCTGACGAACTTTACTTTTCTTTGAGCAGATGTTACAGATGAAGTTGGTTTCCAATTCCAGCTTCCGATTCAGGAAATGGTCAAAGGGTGATTTCACTACCTAACAGATATATAATCATCCACTTCATCAATGTCCATATGCACATAAACGCTTCTGGATTTTCCAGTGAGCAATGGAACCAGACGGAAGACCCAGTCATTCTCTGGCCAGTTACATGAAACTGCAATCCTCTCAAAAGTTATTAAAAAATGTTCAATATCATCAGTTTCTGTTATTTTTTCTAATTTAGGCTCCAAGAAGGAATGAAACTGACCTGAAGTGGAGATGACTTTGCAGTCCCCTGGCAGCAGATCTATATCCTGTGGTTCTGGTTCCTCTGAATCAGAGTTTTCCCTCTTAGCAGGTTCACACGTTGGAGAAGTTTGGGCCTGCACTTCTGATTGCAAAAGACTGAATTGGTGCTAGGGAGACCTGAACCGTTGATCTTGGCGAGCTGCTTCCTCTCTCATTGTTCTGTTCTGTTCTGTTCCTCCTGCCGGCTCATGTGGGCACGAAGAATACTGACAAGATCTGTATATGTTGGTTCTTTCACCTCTTCACCCTCAGTGCCTACATGTCCTCCAGATGCTCCTGCTTCAGTGCAATCAGCCTGCTCATCAAGGTCTGCTGTTCCTTGAGACTCCACCAAATTGCCTCGTTTACTCCTTCCTCCACGCTGCATGTTTCAATCAGGTTGGTAATGGGGGTGGGGGGGGTGACTTTGTACTCCTGGCTGGTAAGATCCCACTCCTGACACCAACTGTGAGGGTTCTCACATTAACCAGCCAGAGAGACACTGAATGGAATTCAAAAAATAATCTTAATTTATTACAAAAAAGTTCAAAAATAATCAAACAATGAAGAATTGAGCCCAAAACTGAGGTCAACATAAACTACAACTCAGGTGGTAACACAAAGAACTCGAGCTCAAAACTGACCTAACAAACAAGACATGAGGGAAACTTAAATAGTGGCTGATCAGACCAGGGCTGACACATAAGGGGTAATTTAAACATCCATCCATCCATTTTCTGAACACCCTTGTCCCTCAGTGGGGTCGGGAGGGGTGCTGGTGCCTATCTCCAGCTAACGTTCCGGGCGAGAGGCGGGGTACATCCTGGACAGGTCGCCAGTCTGTCGCAGGTAATTTAAACATACAAAAACTTAAACAAATATAATACCAAATCTTTAAATTAAACAAACAGACTGAAACTACCAAATAGAAGAAACATTAAAGAAATGGTCAAATTAAATTAAAGAAAACCAAATTTCCCCGTCCCCTGGCAAACAAATGGAACGGCCCGCTGAGGAGGTTTTGCCAGCCATATATGGATGTCAATCAGCCGGAGCTCTTCTGTGACCCTCCAGCAGCTCCAAAGGAAACTGGTAACTCAAAACAAATAAATTAATTTGTTGCTTTTAACAAAAATATAAAGAACTGACAAATAAAGTTAACTAAATGTGTGCACTCCAAATAGTTAACTAAAAGGTCAGACTAATGAAAATAATTTCTAATAAAAATCTAAACTATTCACTAATTAATGTAAAGGATAAACAAACAAAACGATTACCATTCAGGTCTGTGTGACAGTAGGGTCAGCTGTCACAAACCCACGTTTGTGACAGTTTGTGAGGCCACTGCCAGTCACCTCCTGTACATGACTGTATGCTAAGAGTGAGCGAGACATTAACTCACGTATGCACACCCCCTGGATCTACAGCAAGAACATCAGATCGTCATTCAACGTGGAGAAATGGGACCATTGGATCAGGAACTGATGAGGAGTCTGCACCGTTTATGAGGCACTAAGTGAGCAGAGTTTCTGGGGGTTTAAAAGTGGACAGCACGTTCAAACTCTTTTTAAAATAATTTTGTTTAATAAATGTAGTGGTATAGAAATACATAATTCCCCACAAATAGTTTCCAGGTGAGAAGTTCCGGTTCTTAAGGTGGGCGTGGTGTATATAAGGAGCTGCGGCTTTCAATCAGGATGTGTCTGTCATGTCGAGTTTCAGTTTACGAACCCACATGCAAGAACACAAGCAGAAGAGATCGATAAAGTGCACAATAATAAGTTTTATTGAAGTCTGGGGAGGGGTCAGGAAGCGAATACTGGAGCTGATGACCGGGTCGTCTTATTGGAAGGAAGGGGATGAAGACTTGAGCCACGACCTGGGCGGGGGGTTTAGTTGGAGAACGGACAGGTATGTACCGCTGGCGGGACGGCTCAGACTGTGGTTCGATGTATTCTTTCTCCGGCTGGGTTCGGGCTTGGGCCACCTGGCCTGGACGCTTCCGAAGGTGAATCCACCGGAGAGGGATCGACGAGGGGAAAAAGTGAGCACACGAGGAGTGGCGTCTGACCGGTAGCACCGACAGCGTCGAGGGAGAACACAGGAGGTAGGTAATCCACAACAAGGGGAGCACAGACTCGCACGGAATCCGGGGAGGACTGTTCTTCACCAGAACCGCGAGAGGACAGCAGGATATCTGACGAGGAAGACAACAAGGGGTTAGAATGGAGCAGATCACAGACGGCCTATCTAGAACAAGTTGTTACTGAAGTAAGCAAGCACTAAGGTGATGAGAAGAAGAGGAGCTGCTGCTTAAATCCATAATCCACGCCCTCCAAAACAAGCTGCAGGTGTGTAGACGGGTTGAACTCAGCAGCTTCCCAGGGGCTCTGCATGTTGGCGACATCTGGTGGATGTCATGAGGGATGCCAGTTCCAATGGCAGTAAAAACTCAAACCCAAAAGAAAAACAAAATAAAACAGAAAAGAACGCAGACCCTGACAGTGTCGTCTTTGTTCTCCCACTGTGTGGTTCGTGTCCTGTGGACTCTGGCAGCGAAAAGCAACAAATCGCTGGCTGGTGCATGTTGCGCTGATGTTCTCTCTCCCTGCACTCTAGCTGATCTTGGTCAGAAAATCTAAATTGAAGTGTGATCGTAGGTAAAACACCACTGCGCTGCGTTCTTCCTCTTCCTCGTTCTGCGAGTGTGTGTTTGTGGATCGGCAGGTAAGAAATTAACACTCATCTAAGCTCCAGTTTGTTCCAGTTTTATTTAAAATGGTGACTAATTAATTTTCGCAGGTCCNATTCAGCATAGTGAGTTATAATAAACACACAAAAGCACATATTTTATAAAAAAAATACAAGTAGATTTTAAAGTTAATCTTAAATGCAAATTAATCCAATAGAACCTAAATTAATGTTATCAAATTCAGATGTAAATTCAATTCTGTCCCCTTCAATACAATACTGGCAAGTTGGGCATATCAAACAATCATAATTAGTAAACGTTGGCTATCAAAAGACAATAGCATTGTTTTTTTCTCTTTTATGCTACCACCCTCCACATAAAGAACAAGACAACTGTGGAATAGAAAGACCTCAGTTTACAGGGAAAAAACACAAAAGCGTCACTGACACAATAAAACCACTCATATGATATAAAAAAGATGAACTATTGAGTTTAATTATGTATACACAAAAACTTTTAAAAATAAATATTTCTCACAGAACACTATAGATGCAGAAGGTCGCTATTTTTGTCTGTTATTTCAAATGCTGACGCCATCTTGTGACCTACTGAGGGTAAATTTGAATGTAAACAACTAAGGCTGAGTACATAGAAGTGGAGGAACACTCAAGAAATGGAAATGTCACTGTTGTTTACTATGAAACAAAGCACTATGTTTTAATTACTCAAAAACCATGAGTTATTTGCATCAACTTAATTACTACTATGTCAGGTTTACTTGACTGTGTTAAGTCAAGTAAACTCAACTCAACTCTGTAAAGTAAAACTGTAAAATGGAAAGCACTTATCGTATTTTTCGGACTAGAAGCGGTTTCCCCCCGCTTTGAACCTTATGGCTTATAGCCCGGTGCAGCTTTTCTGTGGATTTTTCTTCAACCACCAGGGGGCTCTTTAGCAGGAAATGAACCATTGGAAGTCAAAATTGGAAATAAAAGAAGTGCTAATTTTCATTTAGAACAAGCACATGCTAGCAGCAGGCACCATGGAGAAATTTCTTCAAACTCATAACCCCTCATCATGAAAACAACACAAAGAAAAAGACGCCACTTTTAAGTTGAAGAGCATCGATCTGGCAGTACAGGAGGGAAATAGAGCCGCTGCATCTAAGCTTGGCGTGAATGAATCCATGGTTCGGCGTTGCCTAAATAGCAGATTTATTAAGGACGCAGCGCCCTTGTGGAAAACCAAGCTGCTTCACAGCTCAGCTTCACAATGTCATTTTATAACTATGCTATTATATGCTTTTATAACTATGCACAAGTCAATGCCCCAATATGCTGAAAATGCTTTTTTTAATGTGAAGTGTTGAGAAAACCAGTTATGAATAAACCTCCATCATTCTCTTTATTCTGTTTTTTCATCGTCCGAGTTCGTAATGTCATTATTTGCATCAACGGAACCACAAAAACGACTTAACAAATAGCTTTCCAAGCACAATCATAGTTTATTTANTTCTGCTTCAGCCCGGAGTAGTGGTTTAAGCAGAGAGGTAATGAAATACAACAGACACTGACAGGCCTCTAGTCTGCCTTTCTCTGAAGAACTACTGAGCGGGAGGAGACAGCCAGGTGAGGAAAAACTGTTCTTATCTATCGATTCAGTATTTTTATCATACAGACATTAGGCTGTTGTTGTTGTGCTGTTAACTAGCTGCTAGCTACCGACTTTGCTAGCAAAGCTAGATAACTGAAAAGCTTCTTCCTTGTATCGTTAATGATAGCAGTCATTCTTCAGTATTGATTATGCAATAGGGGAACATCGCCCATCCAAAACCGATCATCTCCATCATAGATAAATGTCAGATCTTCTAATTTCTTTTGCTGCATAATGTATTCTGGCGTTAGGTAAATGTGTCTAGAAGGAGAATAGCACTTAAATAATAGTCCAACAAGGATATTCATTTAGTATTAAAAAATAACTCACCCTGAATTACCATGAGAGATATAATGTATGTCATTAATGAAGGGGAAAAAACTCAACCCAGACTTTAAGTTTAGGGTCTGGTTCGCAGAGTATGAAGTTATTTTTTCCCCAATTATTCAATGAAAAAAAAAGACCTCAGTTAAGTAAAATAAAATTGTTAATGAAACTTTTGGGATTGTAATGATTTTTTATTTAAAAACAAAACGTTTTGTTTAAAAAAAAAACTTTTTTAAAAATTAAATAACTCATTTTTGTCTTGTGAACTTAAAAAGTTATTTGCCAAACATAAACTTTTATTTGCACACATCAGAAATATTTTGTTGTGATTTTAGGTCCTGCCCACAACGTCATGTGAGAATCACAAATAGTTTTTTCACTTTATGAGATAAAAATGTGTGATTTTAATTAAAAAAAAATGATAAGCAAAACTCAGTTGGCTTTTCTCATTGTGACATGCATTAACAATTCAATTTTTTCTTCTTTTTTTTCTGCAGTTCCACATTAAAGTTTTATGCAGCTTTGCTTTCCTGAATGAACCATCTTCATCTCCACTGCAAGTGCAGCAAACAGGCAGCTCTGTTTTATAGATTACAGTCACTAAAAGGTTGCATTGTGCCCTTGTTAATATTTTTAATAGTGTAATTCTGTAAAGACAAAATTTGTCTGGTGGTCTAGCTCTGATTTACATATCTTGCTAAAGTGCGGGTTTGAATATTGCAATACTTTCCTATAACAAAATAGACCTGCAGAAAGAAATAAAATATCTTGCATATGCATAGTTGTATGTTCTATATAGAGATTTTTCTTAGCTTTGATTGCAAAATGACAACATTTTGTAATTTATCATTGTTTTATTAAACTCTGAAAACTCTGTGGCTTTAATATTCTGTCCTAAAATGCGGTTAAATGTGCCCTTTTTTTTTTTTGAGCACCTACCCCTTTAGTGGTCTCTGCACGGCCCTGGATGTAATCTTATTCTCCTGATTGCAGTCAACATAGAAGTCTTGGATTTAAAATTCTATTTACCCAATGTTACTTATATTATGTTTTGCTTCTACTGTCCCTAATATCCTAATGACATGGAAATTGATAATTATTCTGCCTCACACACAACAGACCAGCATTTATTGAATAGCTCAGAACAACATGGCTATCTTTCAGAAACAATTTGCCAAATATTGCTTTTTCTCTAGTCAGGTTATTTGTGTGGGCCAAAGGTACAATTAGATTGAAATGTTGCAGTATTAGGTTTGCAAAAAGCTGAAAGCATTGAGCACACATTGAGGGTCAATGTTGTGGCTGAATGTTGAATCATACTAATGTGAGCTTATCTCATGGGACAAAGGTGAATCAGTTCACCTTTTAGCTTTCCGATATTTTGGAATATGGGAGATGCAGTTATTTTTTTCCTTCTTGTAATTATGATGCCCCTGAGCAACAGCTCACACACAAACACAAATATTACTATCCAAATTTAAGATGTTCTATTCGCTAAATTATACTGCAGGCATGGATAGTTGATTAACTTAGAAAATGCATTTTCGATCCATTCAGCATAGTGAGTTATAATAAACACACAAAAGCACATATTTTATAAAAAAATACAAGTAGATTTTAAAGTTAATCTTAAATGCAAATTAATCCAATAGAACCTAAATTAATGTTATCAAATTCAGATGTAAATTCAATTCTGTCCCCTTCAATACAATACTGGCAAGTTGGGCATATCAAACAATCATAATTAGTAAACGTTGGCTATCAAAAGACAATAGCATTGTTTTTTTCTCTTTTATGCTACCACCCTCCACATAAAGAACAAGACAACTGTGGAATAGAAAGACCTCAGTTTACAGGGAAAAAACATAAAAGTGTCACTAACACAGTAAAACCACTCATGATATAAAAAAGATGAACTATTGAGTTTCATTATGTATACACAAAAGCTTTTAAAAATAAATATTTCTCACAGAACACTATA
>NW_006800501.1:214977-218313 GCF_000485575.1 Poecilia formosa
AATAGCAGATTTATTAAGGACGCAGCGCCCTTGTGGAAAACCAAGCTGCTTCACAGCTCAGCTTCACAATGTCATTTTATAACTATGCTATTATATGCTTTTATAACTATGCACAAGTCAATGCCCCAATATGCTGAAAATGCTTTTTTTAATGTGAAGTGTTGAGAAAACCAGTTATGAATAAACCTCCATCATTCTCTTTATTCTGTTTTTTCATCGTCCGAGTTCGTAATGTCATTATTTGCATCAACGGAACCACAAAAACGACTTAACAAATAGCTTTCCAAGCACAATCATAGTTTATTTAACAATCAAATACATAAAACTCACACAATCTCCTCATAAAAGCCACAAACGACAAGCCGAGACATAATTACCTGAGACAAACGACAATAGAGTTTTGGAACTTACATCACTGCGTCTTGTGACTTGATACAAAAAAGTGGTCATTCATGCTATTACACGAGGCACACTATCCTCTATTAAAATTTTAAGTCATATTCAATATTTTAAATAATTTTAATATTAAATTTTTTCTTCAATAGCTTCCAAATCGTGTGCCCCATTCATTCAAAATCTGTGTGAAATTGATCTACTAGACTGTATAGATGAGGCACACTCATCTTTATTGCACTTTAACACTTTTTCTATTTTTTAGCTATTTCTGTAGTATAAATTTTTTATTTTTCTTCAATAGCTTCTAGGTCATGTGACCTATTAACTCAAAATCTGTGTGAAATTATTCTACTAAACTATATAGATTAGGCATATTTTTTATTCCATGTTGACCCCTTTTTTATTTTTTAACCAAAATTATATTTAAAACAATATTTAAAAAAAAAATCATAAAATGTATTACCTCAGATGATCATCACTTGTTACCTGTAATGTTCAATTGCATAAAATTCTAGGACAGGATCTATTTCATTACATGTTCACTTACCTGGAATATGTTAAATACAACAAATATTTACTTTAAGTGTGAGCTATTTCATGAGATTTGTCACCTTTATTGTTTAATTACATGTTTAATTACAGATTAAATGATTAAAGATGGGCTCTTTCATCTGGTTTGTGTCATGATGTGGTGTGGCGGTGGACACATACTTTATGTGGATGTTATTTTAATGAACAAAATAAATCCAAAATCCAGGGAAAACAAGGAAATCCAAAACACAATGAAACAGGAGACACGAGGGATAACAAAGATAACAACTGGCAACGTGGTGAGCAGGGTAGCAAGATGGACTGGCGAGTTGTGACCGAAAAAGAGCTTAAGTAGTGGGAGGTAGTAATGGGAACAGCGGCCTGGCTAAATGAGAAGAGTGATAGCAGGTGTGAGTAATTTGGCACAGGAGCTGGCTGAGGGCTGGGGAGAAGGTGGCACAGGGAAACTAAGGAGATCTGCTGGGAACACAAACGGGAGGAAACAGGGAACTGAAAAAATACTTGTAATACAAAAAGACACTAAGAGTAAAGAAAACCTGATGAACTAGGAGAGAAAGATATGAGGGAAACCATAACCAAACCTAAATAGAAACAAGGCTGATCTAACAACAATAAGAACTAGGGAACATAGAGCTAGAGAAACTAGATCTAAACAAAGAAATAACGTAACTAGAATTACTTATTATTATTTGTTGATTTTATGTTTTTAGATGAACCATGTAGCACTTTGAGATTTTTATTAATGAAAAGTGCATTATAAATTAAATTTATTATTATTATTATTACTAACGTAACTATGATTACTAAAGAAAGATACACATATATGAAGAGAGGATAGAGAGAGAGATGTGGACATGGAAGAATAACTGAACCTATGGTGATCAAATTAAGAAATAAACATTATTAGAAACCCTGCAGGGAGGCTGAAATAAGAAATAACTAGAAGAATAAAATAGAATTAGACTATAGTCATTAAAGAAGGCTTGACATGGACTCAGACAAGGACAGAACCTAAGGTAACTAAAGAATAAACCTAACTAGAAACACTATAAAGGACTGAAAACAAGGAAAAGCAATAATATAATTCTAACTACACTAAATACCTCTAATAATATCAAAAGGACCATGAAGGGCTAAACTAAAGTGAATTAAAACATGAAGCTAAATAAAATGAAAAGCAAAACATCTGTCAGTGTCCTGACAGATGTCTGATTGTATAATTGTTTACTTTAATCACATAAAATATTTAAAAATATAATGTTTCATTACGTGTATGATTATTACCTGAAATATTTAAATATCAAATTTTTACTTAAAATGTGATTCATTTCTTCACCTGTTTACATGCATCTTGAAGTGCTTGAATCAAACGATTCATGAATGTTTAATCCATTAAATTATTAAATGAGAAAACAGCCACTTCCACTTGTACACATATTTCAACACAAATGGTTCCTGTTCCTCTACAGAGTCTGCAGCCTTGCTGAGCTCCTCTTCTGGGGTTTCCTCCGCAGCCTCTCCAACTTGCTCCTCTTCTATTGCCTCTGCTACTCTGTTTTCATTATTTACCTCTTCTGGGGTAAGTAATAAAAACAGTCTCAGTAACTTGTTGATGGTTTTGCTGTATCTCCTCTTTAATTGACGCCCATGTCGGTCCGATGTTGTTTCGTTTACCTCGCAGTGACCCATATTCAGGGCTGGAACCCAGTCAGGATTGAGCTAATCCATTGCATGCATTGGTTTGCCTTTAAGAGGACATATTAGAACACACATCAGTATTAATGTTGTAAATTTGATCACAATAGAAAAGTTAAATAGTTTACTTCACAATAATGTAAGAACCTCGATGTCCACTGACAAAACTCGGACTATGCTACGTAAACAATATTAGCCCAACCTAAACAAGGTTGACCCACTTAAATTAACTCAACATAAACTGAACATGAGTACACCCGGACAAAATCATAGCAAAAAAATATGACACAACACCAACAAAGCAAATTTAGACACTCACCAGAATAGAAATGTCTGGAGGAAACTTGTAGGTATCTGGGGATGTTGGAGAAGGTAATATCAGGACGTCTCACTGCTGGTACCAGGACATTCGTCTTCTTTTCATTAGCTCTGATAGCTTAGCCTCCTTGTGTTGTTTCCAAGCAGGAAAATAGTGAAACAAAAGTCCGTTTTCCATCTTACCATTTCAGTCTTCTGATCGGACATTACACCCAATAACGCAGCAAGTTCGTACCATAGCTAAATTATTTTAAGTAACTTGAATTAAAAAAATCTGCGAGGAGGTTGTTTTTGTCGGTTATATTTATGGCCCACAAAGATGGCGCTGATATCCCTTCGTCTACAGCAGTGACGTCACGTTCCAAAACTCTATTG
>NW_006800501.1:218758-233972 GCF_000485575.1 Poecilia formosa
ATTATTTACCTCTTCTGGGGTAAATAATGAAAACAGTCTCTGTAACCTTTTGATGGTTTTGCTGTATCGCCTCATTAATTGACGCCCATGTCGGTCCAATGTTGTTTCATTTACCTCGCAGTGACCCATAGTCAGGGCTGGAACCCAGTCAGGATTGAGCTCATCCATTTCATGCACTGGTTTGCCTTTAAGAGGACATATCAGAACACACATCAGTATTAATGCTGTAAATTTGATCACAATAGAAAAGTTAAATAGTTTACTTCACAATAATGTAAGAACCTTGATGTCCACTGACAAAACTTGGACTATGCTACATAAACAATATTAGCCCGACCTAAACAAGGTTGACCCACTTTACTTAAATGAACTCAACATAAACTGAACATGAGTACACCTGGACAAAATCATAGCAAAAAAATGACACAACACCAACAAAGCAAATTTAGACACTCACCAGAATAGAAATGTCTGGAGCAAACTTGTAGGTACCTGGGGATGTTGGAGAAGGTAATATCAGGACGTCTCACCGTCTCAACCTGACTGGGTTACCAGGACATTCGTCTTCTTTTCATTAGCTCTGATAGCTTAGCCTCCTCGCGTTGTTTCCAAGCAGGAAAATAGTGAAACAAAAGTCCGTTTTCCATCTTACCATTTCAGTCTTGTGATCGGACATTACACCCAATAACGCAGCAAGTTCGTACCATAGCTAAATTATTTTAAGTAACTTGGATTAAAAAAATCTGCGAGAATGTTGTTTTGTTCAGATCATTAGCTTTATTATTTTTTTTACATTCAAACGAAAAATAAAATTCACATCACACCAAGCTAATATTGTGTAGTTCTGGTGTTTCATACTGTCGGCACAATTCACATCTATGACATATCTCAGCTCTTCTCTGCTTTCTCTTTATTACTGTTAGTTCTTCAGAGAAACGAGCTGTTAGCACTGTTGCTAAATCACGGTCATTCCGTTACAAAACTTAACAATCTTGGTCCTGTTGCTCCCCATGATTAAACTAACAATTATAATAATCTGGGTAACACTTTATTTGAAGGGGGTTGAATAAGACTGTCATGACACTGTCATAAACATGACATAACACCTGTCATGAACATCAATAAGCCTTCATGAATATTTATGACTGATGTCATAAAGCGTCATTCGGTAAATAATGACACTTTTAATACAAAGTTGACATTATTCAAAAATGTCTTTATGACAACTTGACATTAACCAAGAAATCATTACTGTTTAAACTTTACCTTTAATAACATAGCTATCTAATTTTTAAAGTGAAATCAGTAATACTTTTATAACAAATTTATAACAGTAATGATTTCTTGGTTAATGTCAAGTTGTCATAACAAAGACATTTTAAATAATGTCAATTTTGTATTAAAAGTGTCATAATTTACCGAATGACACTTTATGACAACAGTCATAACTATTCATGAAGGCTCATTCATGTTTATGACAGTATCATGTCAGTCTTATTCACCCCCCTTCAAATAAAGTGTTACCATAATCGGTACGAATCCCTAATTCTACACAAATAGTTTCCAGGTGAGAAGTTCCGGTTGTTAAAGTGGGCGTGGTGTATATAAGGAGTTGTTCCATTCATTCAGACACGTGTCGTCTTCTTTGTTCTCCCACTGTGTGGTTCGCGTCCTGTGGGTTCTGGCAGCGAAAGGCAACAAATCGCCAACTGGTGCATGCTGTTCTGATTTCCTGGTGGTAGATGTTCTCTTTCCCTGCACTCTAGCTGATCTTTGTCAGAAAATTTAAATTGAAGTGTGATCGTAGGTAAAACGCCACTGTGCTGCTCCCCTTCTCTTCCTCGTTCTGCGAGTGAGTGTGCGTGTTTGTGTGGATTGGCAGGTCAGAAATTAACACTCATCTAAGCTCCAGTTTGTTACAGTTTCATTTAAAATGGTGACTAACTTTCATAGGTCCCCCACAGTTGGACCATTGCTGCTCTGTCTGCTTTCGTCTCCCTGATTTCTGCACTGTCATTGATTCTTAAAGTCGAACTGCAGTGGCGTTCAGCCGCCTCCATTAAAGCGGCGGTCCCACTTCGCCTCCTGCTGTGGCAAGGCAAGAGGGCCATTCCTGGTCCTGATGGTTTTAATTTGTATTGTCTATTGTTAGTTTCTATTTCTTTACTTATTTTGTTTACAGCCTTTTTTGTTCTTTCTTTAGTCGGGCTGATAGTTTTTCTTTTGCTATTAAGTTTAAGGTTGTCATAAACTTTTTTTTGTTGTTTGCAGTTGCTGAGGCCCGGTGGCGGTGTCTTCCTCTTCTGTGTGCTGTGATTCTTGAGTTTGGGTTGTCTTGTTGCGTCTGGTGTTATAAAGGTTGTTTTTTTTGTTGTTTGGTGGATGGCGTCCCCATAGCGCCCCCTCCAGCCGGTAACTTCAGTTACTGCAGTTCCTTTGTTTTCCTTTGTGTTTCATTCTTAAAGAACATTTTAAAAAGACTTTAATAGTTTTTGTAACTTTGAAATTGTCTCAATATTCGCATAACTGAACCTGTGTGCCTTAAACCAAAAGGTAATATTCCCAGGGTGGCGTTGTTGAGCAATTTATTAAAACTAAAATTCCACAAAATCTGAGTTTCATCTAGTGTCGCCACACTACATATTGTATTATAACCGAAAATAGAGATGTAACTTCTATCATGAACATAGATTAGCAAAAAACCCTACAAATTACAATGAAATAATGCTACTTCCACTAGCTGCCAGAAGTAACACCCATAATCATTTCCCCAGTAAGCTCCCAGAAATAAGGTCAATGGACCAATACAAAAATATGGGGAAGGATTTCACAGCAGGACCTGTCCCCGGAGACGGCATCTTGAGCAACCCTGGAGCAATCTAGTCTAAAGGTTCCGGTTCCTACATTTTAAAAGGATGTAAAAGCATGTTTGTCCTTCCCAGCTGTATCTAAATTAGGGGGCAGTCCTTAGCTAAGTACAGGGAGAGTATTATTTTTTAAAACTAGTTGACCATGTTCCTGTGGAAGCCTGTTTTTGACCAAAGAAGTATTTTCTTTTCAGTGGTGACAAATGTTTTTATGACCCTGCCAGGGAGGAAGCTCTACTCTGGCGACAGGACCAGAGTGTTTTTCTTTGCTTTCAAAGAATGCTAAAAAAATGTGACTTGCTTATGTGTTTCTGTTACTGTTGTCACCCAGTGACAGTAAGCAGCGTTTTTCTCGGAGCAGGAGAAGATGCCCGTCTTATCAGCAATAAATTTCCCTACATAAATCTTAAGGAAACATATGGCGANTAGTACACTTAATACTTAGTATACTTAAAGTGTACTTTCACAAATTTAAGTATGTTTGAAATATACTAAAGTATACTTTTTTTTCCGCCTGGTGCTAAATGAGGTGTCTACATATTCATCAAATCAAATTTTATTTGTATAGCACAATTCAGCTATACAATGTGCTGAAATTATGCAAAGCATTTCAAGGTGCTTTACATAATTAAAAAAACAAAATAGAAACAGCATGTGACATTGAATAAACGGTAAAAAACAGAGAGATTTTGGAAAAAAAAAGATAAAAACATACTTTTGTTACAGAATTTAAGCGCCTGTCATCGCCGGACTCCGCCGTCCGTTTAACACGGGTTCATGTCTACAGTATGTCCTAAGATAGCTAACCGCCAAAAAAAAGTATAAGAAGCAGTAGGTTAAGTTTCTCATTGTACATGGGAAATCAAGAAGAAAATTAACACAACCACTTTAAATAAAGGTAAACGTTTTTATTGCCAGTACTTAATAGCAATTAGTGTTAAATGTTTTGTATGCAATAAATTGTGGTGGAAGCTGAGGTAGATTCTGAGGGGAATTTATTCTTTCTGTTTTGCTAACTTTGTTCGCAGGTATCTTTGTATTAATAAAGCCAGTAAAATTGTTATGATTCAGATTAGAAGTATTGGAAATACCATTGATACAAGTTGGCGTCGCCTTCATAGAGGCGTCGCTACCTCTATGAAGACTGACCTACAATACTGCTGCTAGCTCTGTTGGCTACATTAACACATTGATCTTTACCAGTGTGCATCTATATGTTATAAAGCTGTGTAAAACTGTAAGCCACTCCTGTAAACATTATAATTTCAGAGTTCCTTAAAGAAGTTTTAGAGGGTCAGTAAGAAGTGCTAAGGGGTTATTAAAACCTTTCTGAGGTTATTTAAGTTTTAGAACTCTGTCATGTTGTAGTTCTCAAGACCGGTCTCGAGGTCACTTTTTTATGGTCTTTATTTCAAAACCAGTGAAGATCACTACTGTGGAAATATCACTAAAGTGCCAGCATATTGTCCGGTTTATTTGTTAACATGTTTGTTTTCACTGGATGCAAATGATATCCAAGCAAAAATGTGACTTGCTTATGTGTTTCTGTTACTGCTGTCACCCAGTGACAGTAAGCAGCGTTTTTCTCGGAGCGGGAGAAGATGCCGTCTTATCAGCAATAAATTTCCCTACATAAATCTTAAGGAAACATATGGCGACATGTAAATTCAGCAGTGCTTTGTTTTCACAGACGGTGGGGACTACGTCCAACTTTTATCATCACTTTGAAAGGAAAGTAAGCTATGTGGACATGTTAGCAGAGCTAGCTGTACAGTGACAAATATGTTGCATTTGTGATGAAATGCATTTGTCACTGTGTTGTGACCGAAGTCTCCAATATACTGATGTGACTTTCACAAACAATCCAATTCTTCTGAATGACTCTTTATTAAGAACGATAGGACTGGAGCCTCACTAAGAGCCGTTCTTTATTCTTGTCATGCTCTACATACACCATAGTTGCTGCTATTGTTCTATTTACATAAAACAAATACACTTATTTAATCAGTGAATAAAAAAACACAAGAATGTAAGAGCACCCAGAGCATGCTCACTGCTCTTTGTTTTTGTCACCTGTTATGGTGGCAGACATTACAACTCTGTGGTGCCTAGCTTCATGCAGCAAGAGAGAGGGTGAGAACAGCCTCGGTGTGCTCCTTATGCTTGGTTATTTCTTGCTTGTTGCTCCTTGGTCAGAGTTCATAGTTGAGTGTTATTTACCATTAGTGCATTGCCTAAATTGCTTTGCTTAATGGTGTTTCTGACATGGGCAGTAATCTTTTTAGGGATATGAGACCTCTGCGGATTGTGGCACAGATGTGGAAGCAAAACAGAAGACTTTGAACTGATAATATTGGTTAAATTTATTTCAGTTCTAAGTATTTAATATCTAGATGTTTTTATGGGAATGTGGATCTTTCAGATCAGACAGAGGCTCTATCCATGACCAAGGCCAGCCTAAGCTGTGCCACAAAAGTGTGGAGAACATGCTCATCTGGAGGAAGCATATGGTCATGGATTTTGTGGAAAATGTAGGGAAGTGGGACGTGTAGTGATGGGTCCGGCCGCGATGCGTCGGCGCATGTGTCAAGCCCATAGACTTGACACATGGGCAATCCTGGTCCTCGAGGGCTGGTGTCCTGCAACTCTTAGCTGTCTCCCTGGTCCAACACACTTGAATCCAACAGCTGAATCACCTACTTGAATCCAACAGCTGAATCACCTAAGTGCACTCTAGGTCTCAAGAGTCCTGATAATGACCTAATTATTTGACTCAGGTGTGTTGAAGAGATGCATCTAAAAGTTGCAGGAGACCTGCCCTTGAGGCCTGGAGTTGCCCACCCCTGCCACAGACCAAACCCCGTGTTGGTGCACGTATTGCTTTCAGCAAGTCACGTGACCGATACAGGACCTGTTTCAAAATGACATTAATGCACCAAACTGTGTTTATAAGGAAGCGAATCTGTCAACTGGATGCATTTGCCAAATGAATTCTTGATCTTTTACGGTACAGCATCAACTATGGAGCAGCTTCAAGGCAAACGAAAGGTTTCCACAGTGTGGGACCATTTTGATCTGACATCGGAAAATAAAGTATTTGTTTTCATTTTGTTGCTTCATCCGGTTTTTGTTTTTTTGTTTTGTTTTTTTCCAGTTTCTACTTAATCTGAATCCAAATCCAGCTGAAACTGAATCTTAGTTTACTTTCACATTATGTTCTGCAGGTTCTGTCTTACGTTTGACAGAACTGTCTTAAATAAATCCACCTCCTTAATGTTGAGGCATTATGAGGCCAGGCATGAGATTGAAGTCCCAGATAAACTCAGACAGCCAGTCTACAAATTACTCAGTTGCTTTTTATAAATTTCATATAAATGTATTATTTCATTTTTTTTCTACAGCAGAAGTTGTGTCCAGAAAGCATAACAGACAAAATTTCAAAATGTTGGAAAAACAATTTTTTTTAAAATGAAAGTGTGGAGAAAAAAAAAAAAAGTCCACAAGCATTCTCATTCCAAACATTCACTTAATGGTACATGCTCACATTTGACTGCGTCGAAGAATATCAATTATATTTTAAATTTAACTGAAGATATGACATAATACAATACATAATATACAATAAAATACAAAGACTTAAATCTTATTGTATAGACTAGGTCAGGGGTCACCAACCTTTGAGACTGGGAGCTACTTCATGGGTACAGAGTAACACGAAGGGCTACTTGTTTGATACAGACATACATTTTCTTAGCTCACTCTTAATAATACATATGTACACATGATTACATGCGGTATGATCATATTAATGTTAGGGATTACTCACTATAGTTGTCAGTAATGATTTACCATGGCAGATATAGTTAATTGCTATTATGTGATCAGAAGTTCTTAGTTCAGAGTTTTAAGTTTGAGTCCCTTTTCTGTGTGATTCTAAATTTCCTCCAAGTGACAGTATGGATTATTGCAGCAGCAGCTGTATACACTTTGAGTTCCTTGAGATTTTCCTTTTAAATAAAAAAGAAAAGAATAATTATTGTATATTTTATTATCTAACCCTCTTTACTATTAAAATTGTGGAGAAAAAAACATTTTGTGTCAAAGCATCTTGTACGTAGTGCACATCAGTGTGAGTCTGTGGGGGTGGGCAGCAAAAGGCTAAATCATATTGGTCAGTTTACTTTTGTTAATTTGGCGCTTTTTCTCTGAGCTAAAAATGAATGAGCTCCTCCCGTTGTCCTAAGATCCGCCTGAGCTTTTTACCCTGCGCGGTTCTGACGGTCGCTGGTTTATTAGCCTTTTTGTGGTTTCGCGAACTGAAAAGCTGACGGGTCAACCGTCAAAAAAAAAAAAAAAAAAAAAAAGTTAGACAAGTTGGAGAGTAGCACAAAACTATCACTGTCTGCACCTAACCAGCACAAACCTAAACCACAAAAGCAGCGGACTTTTTTTAAAATTTTTTACAAACGATGCTAAATAATAGACATGAAAGCAAAGCCTACCCGTCTGATCCAGACGGGGATGTTGATTCCCAGGTTCAGGTGGTGTCAGACATCCAGAGGAGGAGAAAGTGATGCAACGTTGTTTGCTTAATTTTTACTCTTTTGGGGACTAGATTAAATTGTTTAACCCACAGTCTGAGACGCTCAGGGTGGCAGATGTGACCCGCCAGAACCGCACACGGTATAAAGCTCAGCCGGGATCCAAATGACCGTTAGAACTACGAGTGGGATCAAACTCCGCTCATTCATTTTTAGCTTACAGAAAAAGCACCAAGCCGCCAAATAAACATAAACTGACCAGTGACATTTAGCTTTGACGTACCCACCGCCATAGACTCGCTACTACGAGACGCTTTGAAAAAAAAAAAAAAAAAAAAAAAAAAAAAAAAAAAAAGAGGTTTTCTGCACAATTTTGCTAATAGTAAAGAGGGTTGGATAATAAAAAATCCATATTATTCTTTTTTTAAAGTGGGTACAAAACATTTAATTGAATATTTTTTTTGGCAGTGCTCCCTAATAACAATGGCTATTTTTAGAACTTGCTCGCGGGCGACTGACAAGGTCCCCTCGGGTGACCGGGGACCCGCGGGCACCGTGTTGGTGACCCCTGGACTAGGTCATCAAATCACTACGTTGCATGTAGGGATTTTTAATGTCCAGCAGGTGTCAGTATTCAGTGACACAGTATCAATACAGTTTTGCTTTGGGTCGAAACGCTTCATGACGCCTCATCTACCTGTGACCAAAGAGGTGGAGATCTTTTTAAAAGTTATAAGATGTACCCGAACACAGACTGAGCAGTGCACAATATTTCCTTAAAACATTTCTTTTTGTAAAAACGAGGCTTCAGGCCTACTACTCAGTCCCTGGCACAAAAGGGAACACATAAAGGACAGACAAGTTCAATTATTCCAAAAGAAATAAAACATGCAATGCAAAAGAAATTAGTAAATCAAACAAAAAGAAATTAGTAAATACAAACTGTAAAAGGAAACTCTTCAAAGAATGGAACACATCGTTGTCGTCATCCAGTTCCAAATGCCCTTCGATGGGGCCAGAGGAGTAATGCCCCGCCCACAAGACAAGACAGCAGAGCGTCCAAACGCTGCAGCTCCAAACACAATCAGGTGCCTGAAACAGAAAACCCATTAACGGTGGACCCAGATAAAAGAAGTCGAAAGCGAAATAGCAGGTAGCACACCCAGGGATGGAAACACAGCCTAACCCGGGAGAGAGCGGGTCAGCAGGTGAGGACCAGATGGAAGCCACACGCCACAGCAACCCCCAGCTGCAGCCGGCAACGCCATCAGAGCAACACTGCAGAAACGCACGATAGGTGTAGCACCCAAAAACCAACCATGATCCCAGCCACGGATAGCAAAACGGGCACTTATGACCGCAGACGAGCCGATCAGACACACAAGCCAACATTTAGCCGTCGACTGTAGCAACAGTGGGAGAAACAAAGACACACACACCTTGCAGCGGCTGGCCAAACTATAAAGGCACCTGCCCCACCCACCAATCAACGGTGCGCTCCTAGCTGCACCTGGTGCGCAGAGTGGGGGAGGGTGGAACACCATCCCACCACATACCCATCACTAGGGACACGTTTTCTTGTTTGTTGCTCAAGTTAACAGAAAGTATTTGTTTTCATTTTGTTGTTTCATCCGGTTTTTTTCAGTTTTTCTTGATCTATCTGAATCCAAATCCAGCTGAAACTGATAATAATATCATAATATGTTCTGCAGGTTATGAAACCTGCAGAACATAAACTTGGATAAACTCGGACAGCCATTCTACAAATTACTCAGTTGCTTTTTATAAATTATTTCATATAAATATATTGTTTATTTCATCTTTTTTTACAGAAGGATAAGTTGTGTCCAGAAAGCATTGCAGCTTTCTGGACACAAAAGAAAGCTGTGTTTGTAAATGATTTACCATTCTCATGACTCTCACCTTCTTAATGTTAGAGTGTGTAAGCAAGAGTTTGAGGTAAGAGTGTTTTTTCCTTTAAGTTCTGTACTGTTGGATTTGTTTTTATTGCAGGAATGTACACTTCTGTTTTTAAAACACTACATCCAGTGGAAGGACACGTGGCCACTGCCATCAATATGGAGCGGCTGAACGAAAATAAAAATGATGGCATGGCCATTTTAATAAACAATCCTCGTATCTTGGTGAAGGGGAGCACCATGGTGAGAGAGGGACAAGCACTTTTAGCAAATTTGACTTTTATGGGACAGGATTTTAACCTTTTAAATATTTATGACTTTAATGATAAACACGACAGGCTTGACTATTAAAGTAACTACAGCCCACATTAGAGTTGCCACCCGTCCCATAAAATACGGAATCGTCCCGTATTTTGCTATTAAATGTTGCATCCCGTATTGAACCAATATGGAACTAACGCGATTTGTTCCATATTTCTATAAATGTCCAATAGACACGCCTATCACACACATATCAACACTAATTGTAACAATAATGACCAAAATAAAACACAGGAAATATTAAGGTCAGCTAAATTCTCATTGCGGGAGCTAAAGGACCCCAGAACGCTACGGACCGACGCTGTTGTCACGGTTGCCTAGAGACGGACACTACGCAGCCGCGGTGAGCTGCTGTCAACCCGGATCTTTTTAAAACATCCTCGACCCAATACTCCACCTCCTTAGAAGCAAAACCTCTCTTAAAGATACAGACGTGAGACGGAAGACGCAAATCCCAGGCTGAATAATGTTAGTGAGGATGAACACAGGCAATGAAAAAAAAACAGTATGTGTCCATCTTGGTGCAGTGTGATACTAGACAGAATAGATCAGGAGATCCTGGTATGGTAACATTTTGCTATGATTAAGTTTCTTATTGTGCTTTTAGTCGACTACATTGGTTTGATTATTTGCTTATTTAATGTATAATAATATCAGCCAAAATAATACAAATGATCATTTAAAGAACAAATCATTATTATTATCATTATTATTATTAATGCACCAGATCCAGACCTGCAGCCCAGGGGCGGTTCTAGGTGGGGGCCAACGGAGTACCAAAGAAGTTACACTAAATAAATGTCTTACGTTAATAATCAGTGGCGGATCACTTTTTTTTTAACCTTCACAATTTTACATCAACAATGAATTAAAAATTCTAGTGCTGCACTTTTAGCTGCTGTATAGGATCAGACTTTCATCTGCCAGGGATCAGCAACCTGGATATCTGGAGACCCAAGTGCCTCTTTGGCTCACTTAATATATCCAATGATGAAATATTGCTCTTTTTTTGTTGTTGTTTCTTGTTTCATTCTTTTTCAAGTGTTGCCATGGAAAAACACTCACTATCCTGGTCCCTGTGGTAAATCTGGTCTAGAACCAGCCTCCAAACCTAACTCCTTATTTATATAAATATTTTGGCAATACTCTGTAAAATACCAGAATGTTCACATAACTTTATACTTTTGGCTGCTAAATCAGGTGTTATGATCAGTTACTCAGTAATTTACCAAATACTTTTTACACTTGCTTAATTAAACGTATTTAAAGGTATACTACTCTGAGTGGAGTACAGTTTGGGTACTCTAATTGACCTTTATGCGTGAACAATTGCTCTATGGATCACTTTTTAAAGACAAAAAAAACCACCGCCATAAAATAATGTCTATCACTGCAGCGAATGTCCCACCCCATAAGAGTAGGACGACACATCGTGATGGGCGTCCCTTATTTTGATTTCTGAAAGGTGGCAACCCTACCTTCCACTCTCTCTGTGCTGCCTGGTATTTTGGACCTTGTATTTCTGGATTATCATCGAAATCATCGGGTTTTTTTAAACCTGGGTTCGCTGCGTCTGCTTCACCTCATCCAACCGCATTTCATGACATCCCCAAGTTTAAATATACACTCTATACTCTTTTTTTAATCTCAGTTTTAGCTAGGTCAGTCAGATTTTCTTCTGATGTATTAAGACCTACATTACAACATTTTAACCAAAAGTCCAAGTCACCACCACAGCACCCCCATTGTTATTTATAACCTAATGCTTTCCATAGTTTTTCTGTTAAATTAAAACAAGTTCCTTCCTAATGTCCTTTATTTGGACATTGTCTTCATGGAACAACATTAATTAGCAAACAAACTAAGTCAAAAAGCCTTGTCAGATTAGGCAGAATTAGTGGTTACCCACCAGAGGAAAAACAGATTACAGACCACTCCAAAAGCAAACATGAAAAGGTCAGTTTATCACTCTTTTATTTTGTGGGCAGGGGAATAAAGTGTGTGGCAGTACAAAAGATGTGAGAGGTCTTTCATTTCTCAACTAATGAGAAAAGAACAAGTAACAGACAACTGATTTTGTATGCTGGCATGATTATGGAAAGGTCTATTTGACAGAGGTGAAATGGGAGCTTTGTGTTCTACTAAATGATAATGAATCTTTATTTTGAACATGGTAAAAGGGCAAAATCACACACATGAACATACCATACACTCTTCCATGTAGCTTAAAAACTAATAGAGGGCACTATTCTCATACAGTTATTGATACATTAATGGGGCTAAAATTCTTTAGGAATTTTAAATGATTTGTTTGATCTGTTCTACATTTAACAAAAATAGCAGCTTAGTTGAAGAGAAAGATTAGCAAACAGAGTAAGAATCAGAGCACAAACTGATCTTGTGACTGAGGGAAAGGACAAACACAAAAACCTACCTTGAAAATAGAAAAGAACTTCAGAACCCAACAGTTTATTAGGGAAGAACGAAATGACAATAACAGTGTAAAAATTGATAGAAACACAATCAAGTACCAAAAACATAAACACTGGTGGACCGTGACACAGTTACCAATAAACCTAAGGGCTGCTAGTGTCCCGCAGGTAAGTTGGCAGGACGCCAGACTTCTATATAAGGCTTGTATAAGGAAAAGACAAAACAAAATATTTACTTTTCTTGCACGTTTGGAGGAAATGAAAAGAATGGGAGGCCTGGAGGATGGGGCATAGAAGCTAGCCCTAGCTAGCCACCTAGAAGCTATTGAAGAGAAATACTAAATTTAAACTAAAAAAAATAGGTAACAAAAATAAAAATTTTGTTAAAATGGAATTAAAATGTATGTGCCTCATATATGCAGTTTAGTACAACAATTACACACTGATTTCTAGTCAATGTGGCACACAATATGGAAGCCATTGAAGAAAACATATTATTTAATATTAAAATTATTTAAAATATTGAATATGACTTGACATTTTAATAGAGGGTAGTGTGTCTCTTGTAAAAGCATGAACTACCACTTTTTTGCCAGTTGGTCACAAGGCAAGGCATTTATTAACATTTGTTTGACAGGAGTGTTTGGTTCGGAGATTTGTTGACAGTCCCTAAGTGAACCTGCATGCTCTGAGGAGGGAGCTGGAGAACGACTGGCTGAAATTAGCGTTCATAAATGGGATCAACCTTGAGCTAAACGTTGCTTGCTCAGCGGATATTGGAATATCCAACTCGAAACTAACTTCACTGCAGTCGGTAACACAATAAAACCACCGGGATAAAGTTTGTTTTGGTCTGTGGCCTGTAAAGATGCCACCGAGCGACTGCGCGAGACCTAAACACCCCACGTCTGATGCAGTGACGGAGAGGAGCAGGACATAGAAGGCAGTTCTCCTCATTAACATAAAGATGCATATGGAAAAGTAAAAACAGGAGAGGAGGCAATGACAAAAGAACAAGGGCTTGTATAAGGAAAAAACAAAACAAAATATTTACTTTTCTTGACAAAAACACGTTTGGAGGAAATGAAAAAAATAAAATATATACATTTCTTGACGGAAACTCGTGTAAGGACAAGGAAAAGCTAAATATATATTTATGCTTTTATTTATTATTATATCAGTTTTGGTCCTCCATACCAAAGCTCTGGTTAAGTAAGCAAAACAATGTCTCAGAAAAGGACTTAACCTTCAGGGAGGGGGAAAAGAAAGAAGCAGAATAGAAAAAAGCCAAGATAAAGGTTTGTTTTAATGTCTCTAATGTGCTAATAGGAAATTAGCTTGATAGCGACCTGGAACGGTCCAGTTCAACAGCCAAATATTTATGCTAATGTCTTTGTGTGAATCTCAGTTTAAACTTTAAATGAGTTGATTCTCATGGTGGCTCTGTATATTTCTGAGGTATTTTTGGCTTCAAAACACCGTGTTTGATAACATTTGATAACAATAATTAAAACTTCTAAATGTTTGACATTGTCGAGTAAAGTGTTTTTACGTCAAGCTAAAAACATTTTAGTCTGTTACATCAATCAGCTGCTCTATGCTGTAGTTGGGGATTTGTTGTTTGTGTAGAGCCTTGAAAATATGTTAAGAACGTGATATTGTTTAATCAATAGGTACAATTATCTTATTGGGCAAGCATTTATTTGTTTTAGTATTTATTTAGAACAATTCAATTGGTCTATGGCTAAATATGTGCTCAAACTATTTTTTTTTTATTTCATAAATTTCTGTCATACTACCCCTTTAAGAATGTCACAATGCATGATGGGAGTTGAAAGTTCATGACCTGTGATTATTACGAAAAGAAAGAGCAAACTACACATGCTGTATGCTCAAACTGTGGATTTTGTTTAATACAGTTGCACAAAAGCTAATTTGAGTTTCTTTTAAGTTCTTTTTAAGAGTGCAACATTTCCTGCTGGTTCTAATCATTTTGTGGCTAAAACAAACATTATTTTTACATCAACTTCTACGTTATGTGAAACTTCTGTTAAAATCATTTGAAGGCTCAGAATCAGTCCAGTACCGGTACCGGTCCACATTCTCAAGGGAGAAAGACTCACCTGGTATAAATTAAATTTTTAGCTATTGGAGTAACGCTTAAGAGCAATTTATTTAATCAAAAAATGTCATGACTATGTGTGTAGCGCTGCACTGATTGCAGGTTTCTAGCCGATCCCTGGTCACTGATCCTTAAAAAGCCTGACCTGCTGATTTTGATTTTGGCTGATATAAATTTTTTTGTCTGCAATTTTGCTAAATATAGCAAGAAAGTCACAGAGTTGGCAACAGTGGGGTGAACATTGTTAACTGTAAACGTTCAGACCTGACCTGGTTGGTCTGTCAGTCAAACTTCTCACTGTAGAGCAGAAGAGGACAGAGGCTGATTTATCAACCTTTGCTGACGAAGATAAGATTAGGGGATAATTTTACTTACATGCTGATACTCACATGTAAGTATCGGCCAATCACGATCCCCCAAAATTAAGGAAATCGGCGCCCAGAAATCAACTGGTCAATAAATCAGCTGGGCAATAAATGTATCCTATTATACATTGTGACAGTCCGACCAGTAAAGCACAAGGACAAAGGCATATAAAAAAATATTTTCTATTTATTTTTCCCAAAGAAAATCTTAACAAAAGGTTTTCAACAACAGATCTCAAAAATATAGCAAAATGGGCCCAAAAGAAATCAACTAAGACAAACATAACTCAGGATAACAAACCAAAAACTGACTTCACACAATTCTTCTTTTTTTTTAATGGCGGTTGGCAAGCAACTTAAAAGTGTGCATTACCGCCACCTGCGGGTATGGAGTGTGGATCAGAACACAATTTGTATAATCTCACATCAATAATCCATCGATCAGAACAACAATATCCCTCAGTGCTGAGGCATCTTCTGCTGTTTTGATTGAGCAAAGTAGGAGGGACGACCGCTCCAAGATGGCCGCCGTATTTCCTGCACCGGAGCGGTCCATGAGGCGTCTATGTGTATATTATGTTTATGGTGGGGAGGACAAAGTTGGCTAATGAAGACATGCTACGAGTGTGGAGGATGATAATAAGGAC
>NW_006800501.1:251868-253463 GCF_000485575.1 Poecilia formosa
TTATGTCGTATTAGCTTCGTTGTGTTGATGCATTTTGACCTGCTTCAATTTTCCGCCGCAACACACAAACTTCCCCATTTCACTCAGTGCGTTATAGTTCCACATCGCTTAGGATTTGTTGCTGCGCGTTTGCGCAGAGTGAAGGAAAGAGGAGACCAGCTGCACAGGCAGGCTGGAAATGAGATGATCGGTATCGGCAACAAGAGCCAATGATCACCGATCATACACTTTTTCACGAAAATCGGCCCGATTATGATCGGTTACCGATCGATCGGCACACCTCTAGTTGTTACTTGTTTCACTTTACTTGAGGTAACAGTTAATATTAATGACATATTCATAACTGGTGCTACTTGTTCCACTTTAGTTGATGTAAAACAAATTATTAATGAGTCTGTTATTAAATCATTTGACCGTGTAATAAAGCTTAGTGAAATCTTTATTGCTTGTCCTATTTGTTTTGCTTTCTTTCAGGGAGTGGAAATATTAATCATTGTTTTGTTAAAGCTTTTGCAAGTGTAATAATTAAATCATTATGACTACTATTATGACAAATTTATGTTAGATCATGATTTCTTGGTTAATGTCAAGTTGTCATAACAAAGACATTTTGAATAATGTCAGCTTTGTATTAAAAGTGTCATTATTTACCGAATGACGCTTTATGACAACAGTTATAACTATTCATGAAGACTTATTCATGTTTATGACAGTGTCATGACAGTCTTATTTAACCCCCTTCAAATAAAGTGTTACCAAATAGTTGAACCAGCTTAATTGAATTGCTTCTATAGGAAGCAATTCAGTTAAGTTTATCCACCTTAATTTATTAAGTTTAACCAATTCAATATATTATAATCATCCAACTCAATTTGTTAATTTTTTAAACAAATTTATTAAGTATGTTTAAGATAATAGATTTAATGATTTGGGTCAAAAAATGGTAAATTGACTCAACTTGTATAGTGCTTTTCCAGTCATTTTGACCACTCAAAGCACTTTACACTAGAGTCACATTCACCCATTCACACTCACAAACTTATACACAGATCGGTAGGCAATTTGGGGTTAAGTGCCTTGCCCAGAGGCACATCAACATGTGGCAGGAGGAAGCTGGAATTGAACCTACAACCTTCCAGTCACAAGATGACCACTCTACCCACAGAACCACGGCCAGGGAATCTGTCCCTGATTCCCTGGTCCCCAGACGTGGGACACAAATGTGGTATTGAACTTAATCATTTCAAGTAAAGTCAACGTAAAAAGGTAATTTAAGGAAAAGATTTGTAACTTTTAAGTTATAGTGTATTTAGAGGTCACTGTAAAAAGAGTATTAGGCTGCAAACTAAGAAGTTTGCAGCCCAAAATATTTAGTTTGGAACTACTTAAAAGTTTGAATTGACTTTCTGTAGAATTAAGTCAGAGATTTAAAATGTTTATTAGAACAAAAAAAATGATTTGAGTAAGAGTGACTTAAATTTGTCATGTTAAACCCCCTTATGAAACAAGTCATAAAAACTTAGCTAATTGAGTTGGAAGGACTTAGTGAATTGAGTTGGTCAGACATAGGATACGAAACTGGCATTGAATTCCAT
>NW_006800501.1:254559-271132 GCF_000485575.1 Poecilia formosa
CTAAATTAATGTAAAGGATAAAACAAACAAAATGATTACCATTCAGGTCAGTGTGACAGTAGGGTCAGCTGTCACATGAACACAAAAAAGTAAGTTTTTGTGTTACTCATCTTGTGACTGGAAGGTTGTAGGTTCAATTCCAGCTTCCTCCTGCCACATGTTGATGTGCCTCTGGGCAAGGCACTTAACCCCAAATTGCCTGTGTATAAGTTTGTGAGTCATAGCAAAAGCAAAAGAATTAAGTGAAATGAATGTAAATAAGTCCATAAGATGAACTGCAGCCCAAATATACTTTTTAGACTGTAGATCCTAAGAACTAAGCAGGAACTAAAGCCTGAACAAAGCTTGGTGAATATCACAATTACAGATATCCAAAAGAATTGTACAAGAATTTCTATCCAATTCTTGTACAAGGAATTGGATTGCAAAATTTGACACTGGACATGATTCACACCTAGATCAATCCCGTCCAACTATGAATCAAGATCTTGTCTCTCCACAACAAGAAGCTCCAGCCACGTGTCATAAAATAAGCAGACACATGGATCAACACATGACAGAGGCATAAAAAGGAATTGGTAAAAAAAACAACAAAAAAAAACAAACAGATGAGACAAAAAACACACCAGATGATAATTGACTATCTATTTTTTTAAAGAAAAAAATAAAGAAAAATTGTTTCATTAACAAACACGTATATCTTGGAATGCCTAAAACTGTACAAGGTCATGAACACTGAGGTTATGAACAAAGCATTGATTGAAAACTCCAATTTCAACCAATTGTTCAAGTCCACATCTCCAAATGTGACACATACCAAGAAGCCTGTTAACCCACTGCTCTGTTCCCTCAGTCAAGGAATCAACAAAGGGCATCAAAAAAGGTAAGTATAATATACATATATATAATTCTCCCACCTGGAAATGCATGAAAATAAAGTATAGAATTAATACATCTTCATGAGGCCATGGCCTTGGATAAAGTGTGCTGTTGCTGTCTCTTGTGAATTGAATCGGTTTTGGAGGCTTAACACAGTCAGCTTTTGACAAAGTGGGTTACTTTTGATGAATATCAATAAACTGCAGGAATCAATCACAATAGATTTTCTTGACCTTTGAATGATTAACAATAAAATTATTTAATGAAAGCAGAACTTTATTTCATATCAAAAGAATTCCAGATCATTAGTGTATTTATCAAAGCTGTAAGCTTGTTGTGTGCTTGGTTCTAATAACAACTGCATATTATTTAGTGCCACCATGGGTCCCCACTAATAAGCACCCATAAACCCTCTCATTATAATACAAGTGGCAGCCCAGTCCAATACTTACAGAAAATGAACAAGAATACAATGAGGGATCCAGAGGCCTAATTCATCCCTTCAGTGGCAATGGGTGAGTCTCAGCCAGCTAGCTAAGGGAGCATCATTTATGCTAACAGGGCCTGTGGAGACTAACAGGGCCTGTGGAGGGGAAATATCATTAACATAATGCTTCATTTACATAGCAATCCAAGCAGGCACACAACACAAAGACACACAGTTAAACATACACAGACACACAAACACTTCCTTTTTGCTATTTGAGAGAAGGAAACATTTTGTTTTGACAGTTATGTGAATATCCCTTTCTACCTGACATTTTAATGCCATCTGTGTTAATAAATTTAAAAACTATGCTGTTCACACCCTTTTGCAAATGTATAAATGCATTCACACTCACATCCAGAGCCATTGTAAGTATGTCAGACAGTGTTGGGGGTGGAACCAGTCTCGGTCCCAGCTCTTTGTTTGATGCCTGTATGGCCTTGGTTCCATTTAATGAGCTGTAATGGCAGTCAGGAAGGATTCTAATTAATCTGCACACACATAAAAGGTCTGTCTCTTCCTCACTTTTTCTCTTCCTCTTTTCTTGTCATTGCTGACCTCTCTCTTTCTCTGCCTTCTACCTTCTTAAGGTCTATTTTTGCTTTCAAAGGTCTCTCCTTCTTTCCTTTCTTATTTCCTTCCATTCCTTCTTCCTTCTTTTTTTCCTCCCTCTCTGAGGTTGCTTCTTAATTGCACCAACAGTGGCTGTTATTAAGATTGTATAGCTATTTACAACAGCATCAGCAGCCAGAAGTCATCCAGGACCCTTTAGCCACCCACACCATCCCCTAACTTTAAGTGCCCAATATTCAGCTCACAAAGGTTACACCACTGTTGTCATCAGCCCCAAATGAAGACACTAATGAATGGTTTGATGCTTGCTCTTTTGCCTACTAGCTCTGTGAAATTACCTCTTTTAAAGAAAATAAAATTATCACTCTTTCTTATGTGTTCACATTTGAGTCAAGACACTGAGCTCAACTGGATCTCAGTAACTAATAAAAAACACCAGTTGGGGAACCAGATTAACTTTCTGTGGCACAACTGATGACAACTGTTTGTTTGCAGTACATGAAGAGCAAAGTGAGACTTAGTGGAGGATATTACATCATTCACAAATTGTATGGAGGGTTGCTAAACATTGTTAACAATTTCATAAATGCCACACTTTCCAGAGTTCTGAGTTTCTTTTGCCCTCTTTAAAAAAATAAGTGAAAACATTTACAATGAAACTATGGCAGATATTTCTACATTAGAAAGGTACAGGCATATCAGAGTTGGAATTAGGGTTGCCAACTCCTTGAAAAATAAATAAGGGACACCTCATGGTAGCTCTGGCTGATCCCATTACCTTCATCCCAAGGGCATTTTTTTTCTTTCTTGCTTTGAAATTAACCGGAATTTAATTGGATGCATGTTTTTGAATGATAAAAATATGCTTGGAAAACAAATTAATTCATTGCTAAATTAGTTGATGATTATTTCAATAATTGATTCATCACTATTAACCCAATTAATTGCTTCAGCACTAAGCAGGACATCTCATAATTTAGAGAAACGATGTGTTCATTTCTAGTTAATTCAGGAGAATAAATGTTTCCAACATCAATCCTCTTATTAAAAAATTACTTCCTCAAACTCAGAGGAAGATTGGATGCTGAGGACAAAGGATACAACAACCAGGATGTCTCACATTCACCTTAAGCTCATCCTTATACATGTTTAACCTGCCAAAAGGGGACCAAGGTTTTATGATGGGTCATTAGTACCATATAGGTCATGTACAGTGGTAAACTTTGGAACAGTTTACCCTTGCAGCTCTGTTTTGCTGAGTCTGTGGAGGTTTTTAAAAAGTAACTAAAAACATTTTTATTTTCCCAGGTCTCTTATGTTGGTTTTATGTTTTGCATGGTTCTAAGATTGATTTCTATTGTACTTCTATTGTGCTTTACGATTTTGTCTTTGAAAAGCGCTTTATAAATAAACGTTACTTACTTACTAAAAAAGTGGGAAAAACATATTATCTATAGATATAATTTTGCATTGTTTTTTAACTATGTTTTTGCTAACCTTTTGAAATTACCTTATTAATGTATCACATCAAACTGTCCATGGTAAAATGTGTGCTGGCAGACAGTTTAGTGCACTTTGCAGTCTTTGTCATGGACTTTTTCCAGCCACTCCTGTTCCACAGAAAATACAGACAGCTGGGAGCAGTGACCTTCCAGCAGTCAGGTTACTGGTAGAAGATGAGTGTGTGCTTTACAGACATCGCGTCCATTATGTCTTCTTGTCAAATCCTGTGAATTCTGTGTTTGTTGTAAGCAGCAGTAGCTGGACCAATGAGATGAACCACATTCTGTAGACATTGAGATTTGTTAAGACGTCTGTCAGCTCATTATTCACAGGCTGGTAATTAATTTACCGTAACATTTCATATCAAGCCCCCCATCTTTTATTAACTCTATTGACACTGACAGAATATTTTGGATCGTCACAATAATACAGGACAAAGTGCGTTCCTTTTCAGGACACTTACGTTTGATTCTAAATGGGATGATTCCATTTTTCAAGGGATGGTTGGTAACCCTAGTTGGGATCCCATGTCATTATAGATAATGACATGGGATCCCAACTAGGGAATAAACAGGGGGATTTCTTCAGAGCAATATTCAGGGGTAACTAGAAAGCAGCAGTAGCTCAAGGGGGAGGGGCGGAAAAGTTAGAAGAACCATATCAGCACTGCATAGAGTATACTGAATAATTGGTAATTATCGCAATTAATGCATGGCTAAAATTTATTTAATAGTCACATTAGTAGTCATATTAATTATTACAATAATGTCCCTTATGAGTCCCATATTTCTTATACAAAAGATTTTTAATGTGTTCAGTCTGCAGGACCAATAATGACTGTAAGTGGCAAAGCACATCAAGCACAGGTGTTGTTTCTTCATTAAAGTCAAACTAAAATGTAAATGTTGCTGTACAGGTGTTACTCTGCTACAACACTGGTCAAAAATGTTAGGCTCTAAATAAAAAGTTTTAAGAAGTAACCCTGCTTAATAAAATTATGCATAAACATCAATTTATTATAGTGTCTCTCAATACAAGTTATGCTTCATTTAAATTATAACTTAAGTTGCTTTATTTTGAAACCTTTTTTGGTTCTGCCATGTCCTGGATGACTGGGGTCCTATAAATAGAAAAATATTCAGATTAAGTATTTAGATTTTATTTTGTGATTTACAGGCGGTACATTGAAGATGATAAGAAATGGCATACCTCCCTTCTTTTTCTATTGTCATCTGCTCTGCTTTGTCTTCTCGGCTCTGTGCTGCAGCTCACCGAGCGGTCAGTCACTGGCGACGCTCAGCCAGCGGACAAACATTCAGTCCCATATCATATTTAGAAGTACTGTAACCGCATAGCATTCCTTACCTGAAGGGGACGCTATTTCCCAAATTATCCACAGTTTAATGTTTTGCTTTGTTTTTTAATGTTTTTGGAGACCAGTGATAATTAAAAATAGTCATGAAACACAATATATTTGTAACTATAGTAGTTTGTTGGTTTTACTCTTTTTATTTATTTTTTGTTATTAATGCTGCATAAAACTTTACTCCACTTTTGAGAAGTGTGGAATCACTTCAAATTCCTGTCTTAGTAAATTTAGACAAGATTTGGAACATTGTTGAGAAAAATATAATGAAAGAAATATTTTCATTATGTTTTTTATTGTTTTACTCAACAATGTTCCAAATCTTGTCCTTACACAAAATAAAATTAAGTATAGTATGTTGTATTATTTTATTGTGTTTTAAGAATTACCAGAATTAAAGATAAAAAATAAAATAAATAATAAATAAATAACAACAACAACAATAACAATAATAATAATAATAATAATAATAATAATAATTATTATTATTATTATTATTATTATTATTATTATTATTATTATAGAAACATTAGATATTGCAGCTCAGACAGAAAATATCACCCCACTGGAGTGCAATGGTGTTATTTATTTATTTTTTTTAAATAAAATGTTAACACTCTAAATACAGAATGCATTACATGAAAAGCAACAAGATCAATAATAATAATAAAAACATTTACATTGTACAAATATCAAAATATCAGTGAGTTCACATATGAGCTATTACCGTTTTGCATTTTTCAAAGAAACTTAACTGAGCGAAAGGCTGAAAACAAGCAAAAACATGATGTTCACAGAAAAATGCAACACTTGCATGAACAAATGGCCAGAGTTGTCAAACAAAGACAATCAAATATTCACACACACCTGCATGCTTCCTCATGCAATGCGCCACCCATTTACACAAATGTCCTGCGTCTTGGAGCAGCAACCTTCATCCTGTTTGATGGAAACAGGCAGAAGATCTCAGCCTCTTTTTGACTCTTCTTCTGTTTTACCTTCACAACCTCACTCCTCTTTCTCCTCCTTTCTCTGGCTGTTGACTCTATCCAAATCCTTGTCCTCTAACGCTGTAACATTGTGTTGTACCGCCATACACACTATACATATGCACCTCCAACCTAATTTTGAAAACTGATTGATCATTGGTTGACCTAACGCTTCACACATTTACCTGTTAGAGAAACTCAGGATTTACTTTGGAGCAATTTACCAATTCATGACAGGTTTAGAAAAAAAGTAACAGAAATAAATAAAAATATGTTTGACTTTATGACAACTTGTTCAAGCTTTTTGCAATTTTTTGCACTTGTGCAATTGACTTAAAATATTGTGGAGGTTGAGATCATTCAACAGAGACCTGTTTAATACATTTTGATCAACATGATAAAAGCAACTGAAAATGTGGAAAATATCAGAAGTGCACAACATGTACAAAAGCATTTGCAACTTGTTCAAAGAAATGAGAAACTGCTTTTATGTTGTACAGAAGTGACACAGTGATTTGAAGATTGAACAAGTAGTTTTGATATTTTAAATTCTGTTCTGTTAAATGCACCAAAACAACTGAGAAAAATGTAAAACAGTGAAATACTTAATATTTAAGTTTCCTTATCTTAAAACCACTTAACTGTCCTGAGGACGCCAGTGTCCTCATGGACTCAGTGACCTACATGACAGTCAAGAGCTTTAAGGAAAGTGTTAAATATAGCACTGATACCAAGCTTTCAGTTTACTTCCAAGTATGACTAAAGCACTGAAATAAAGGATTATTTAGGGTTATTAGTTAACCCTAATTTAATTTAGGGTCAATAATACTATTATAGAATATTCTGCAAAAAAATATTACAGTATTTTTCTATGAATTTTGCAACTTCTAAGATAATAATAAATGTGTGTACTCTATATTTTATAACTGTAAAAAATTATGTTAAATTAATATTTTTTGAGTTATGGTAAATTCATGTATTTTCTATGGTAATATTATGCTTTGGATGCTACAGTCTGTAACTATTGGTATTTTAATTGTTTTTACTGTAAATGCTAAGGTTTTATGGATTTTATTTACAGTGTAGATTTTGCATTACCTGTAAATGTTCCTTGAGAGAACTTCACCAGGTACAATATAACACATTTCAAACGTTTTCCTTATTAAGAGATAAACATATTTTTGTGAACGAAAGGTTTGTAATCCATTCATTTCAAACTCAGGCTCTGAAGTGTATGCAGCCCTGTGTACTTCAGTCAATGGCACCCTCTGGCTTCTCAGCTGGCTATCAACAGCAGGATGCAGGTAACTAGCTGCATGTGTTAACCCATCTACAAACTGAACAGCAACATGAAACCTGCTCTATGCTACGTATCACTGTATCTGTGCGTGTATGTGTGTTGCGTGTGCATGGGTGTGTGTGTATTTTAAATCTTTTAATGGGCAGTATCATGCAAAATTGACTTTTCTGAGCTGTACATTATGTTATATTGTCATTTCCTCATCTAAAACAAACATGTTTGAGAAAACCTTTAATCTCCCTGGCAACCATTCAGCTGTACAAAACTCCCGGGTGGACCGAATGCCTCTTTCAAGGCGCAGCTCCTCCTATGAACTGCAGTTTGAAGCTTCCGCCTCACAGAGCAGCCCTCCCCCCTTCCCTGTGACTCTCCCACTCAACTCCTTCAGACTAACCAGCAGCAATTAGAAAACACCTGGTGGAACTGCACATCTCCTGAGCTCATTATTGGCGCTACTTCTTAGTGCAACACTGGTAAAACTGTCGTTTAAGGGCTAATAAGGGAGCCATGTTGTGAAGACTTCCTGAAGACGAAGTTTCAGAAAAAGTAGGAGTTTTTAAAGAGACAGAGGCCCAATTTCAAGTTGTTAAATTGCAAAGTAAAATTTCTTTTAAGCCATATTGGATATAAATAGCATGTGAACTGAAAGTAAAATAGCTAGTTGAATGTACTGTAAAATGGGACTATGTTTCTAGAAAACACATAATACTGCCCCTTTAAGATAGATGAAGATGGTGGCTTTTATAGAAATCAGAGAAATTTTTTTATTAAATAACAAGAGTACAGTCATTAGGTTTATACACCGGAATGTAAGAATGATACAGACATTAAAATCATCATGCAGAAAACACACATAAGGACACACACACCGTTCCCTTCTTTTCTCTTTATTCTTTATTAGTTACACACCACCCAGAACTTGCTGAATTGGTGGTCTGCACAGTGTCAAGGCTCATTAGAGCATCAGACTTCTGCAAAACAATTCTGGCTGAGCTCAGAGGAGTGAGCACTGTGTGTTTGAACTAAGTCATGGTGGACTTGGTTCACCTCAGGTGGCTGTGAATTACAGGAATGAACAGTGAATCTTGTTCATTCTTGTTTAAAATGGCCATGGTTTATGGACATTTTATATGGAACCTTTGCTCTCTGACACCATCAGGGTTTGGATGCTGTCAGATGACGGCAAATCTCAAACAAAAAAGTTATCTTTCACGTACTTTGTGCATTTAAATCAAATCATGCTTTTTTGACTTGGTGTGTCAGAATGGGTTTACTAAAATTGTCTTTTTTCAGCAAAAAGACAGTTCATGTGTTTTAAACCATAAAAACATAATGCAGTAACCAACTATGAAACATCATTAGACCTAACCATTGGAACTAAGTCCAGACACCTGCATCAGAACAAACTCTTCTCTTTGCTTCCAGTCGCTGGTGAAGTGAAGACTCCATGTCAGGATTGGGGTTTTTGCTGGTGTGTTTCTGTAGTTTTCTGTTTATTTTGGTCCGTTTCCCTGTGAGTCTCTGCAGCCTGAAGTGACTCAATTCCGATTTTTTTGATGTAATGCGACCTGTATCCGATCTTTTCATGGCAGTGTGGGACAGCACAGGTCGGATTCTTTTTCGAATGTGACCCATATCCGATACGTATCCGATTCAAATGCGACCTAACGTCCAGGTCGCATTCATCCGAACTGAATGTCTGTTTCTCAACAAATCTCACTATTCTGCGTCCTGATAAGCGCAAGTGGGAAGAAAAACAACAACCATGACGGATCATATGAGGATTAAGTTGTTAACATGGCCAGATAACAACTTCAAATATGTAAGCTAAGCTCCACCGTTAGCCTCCATGTTTACTTCCGCAAACACTGAGGACTTCTTCTTTTTATGGCAGTTGGCAGAACACTGCGCATGCGGGACACTTTCAGGTTGTTTGCCCGTTCACACTGCAGAACGCACACAGGTCGCATTTACTAGCAGTGTGAACGGCCCCGGCAAAAAAAATCGGAATTGAGTCATTTCAGGCTGCAGTGTGAACGCTCCCTCTGTGATGTCCTGCCCCTACCCCTTGATTGTCTCCCAGGTGTGTCTCGTTCCCAGTAATTACCTCCTGTGTATTTAAGTCCACCTGTTGTCCTTGTCTTGTGTTGCTGTCAAAGTAAGTTGGATTGTCAGAGTTTGTCTTTGTCAGTTGTCACAGTCGAACTGGAAAGTCCTGTGTCGGCTGCAGCTCTCGTCTCAGTCTTTTGTACAGTTGCTACTCGGTGCTGAGCTGTCCTTGCGCCCTGCCATTCTGCCTGTGATCTGGACTGTTTGAGCTGCACATTCTTCATCATTAAATCATCTTCATCACTACCTGGGTCTACCTGCCTTCTGTCTCACCACCTCAACACCACCTTATGACACTCCAGAGATTAGATCCACCTTCTGCAGGGACAAAAAGGCTTTTTGGGATGGCTTGTGGAGCACATGGAGCATGTGGAGCATGTTTAGTGACTCTTCTGACCTGACTTCATCCCAGAGTAGCAAGGTCACAGCAGTAAAGAGTTTTGACTGAGACAGAGTTGAGGTTCTACAATTGAAAAAGTCTCCAGTCATTTAAAGTCAATAACTGTTTTTGTTCTTGTGTTTTCTCTGTCCACTTGTCTCTTTACTCAGCTGGTTTGGTCACATTTCGTCAGAGACGGCTTTCTCTTCAAATGCCAAGGTCATCACATAGGTTTCCTAAATGTTATAAATTGTTTTAATTTTAGATGTGTACCATCATTTAACACTACAAAAACAGAACAAGTTTCATTAATCAAATAATGCAGTGGTGGACAAATTCATTAATTCATTAAAAATGAGTATTTACTAGTAAGTAGCTGGTGTTATTTTACTGACCTTCTGAACTGTTTGGCAGTGATCTGTCTAAAGAACACATTGCCTTTGTCTGGGCTTCAAGCAACTCTTTTTATTAAATAAATGGGAATCTGTGGACATTACCAGACAGTATACTGTATGTTTGTACATGAATATTTATGATGCAGTATGAATTGAAGCTGTAATAATTTTTGTTCTATTTCTGTATCATACCAAACAGTAAGTCATCTTAAGCTCAGTGAAAGTTCATGCTATTGGAGATACATCTAATGATTAATCTGTGTCATATATGATGTGTATGATGTAAATGCAAAACTACAGGATTAAAATATTTGGTAACACTTTATTTGAAGGGGGTTGAATAAGACTGACATGACACTTTCATAAACATGTCATAACAGATGTCATGAACATCAATAAGCCTTCATGAATATTTATGACTGTTGTCATAAAGCGTCATTCGGTAAATTATGACACTTTTAATACAAAGTTGACATTATTCAAAATGTCTTTGTTATGACAACTTGACATTAACCAAGAAATCATTACTGATATAAATTTGTTATAAAAGTATTACTGATTGCACTTTAAAAATGAGGTAACTTTATGTTATTAAAGGTAAAGTTTAAACAGTAATGATTTCCTGGTTAATGTCAAGTTGTCATAACAAAGACATTTTGAATAATGTCAACTTTGTATTAAAAGTGTCATAATTTACTGAATGACTCTTTATGACAACAGTCATAAATATTCATGAAGGCTTATTCATGTTCATGACAGGTGTTATGTCATTTTTATGACAGTGTCATGACAGTCTTATTCACCCCCCTTCAAATAAAGTGTTACCACATATTTCTTCAGCAAACATAAATGGTAATAGGAAATGTAGCAAGCAGGTGTGTCAGAATGAGTTTACTAAAACACAGTCCTTATCAATCCATGCAGGGACTCTGAATATGGGCTATCATGGGAACTTCAGCAAAGAAAATGAGCAACCTTTCCTCTCGAACCAGAACTCAGACAGTTTCATAAAGCAGTATTCTGTTTCTCACAGAGGGATTTTTTTTCATTTTCTTTTGACAAAAGCAAAGGAGTTGGATTAGCTGTGACTGTTTACAACAAATGGTATATTTATATTTGAAGTTCAGACAGTAAACTGTTAGCTGCAAGTTTTTATCCATATGATTGTCCAATAAAGTTCACTATTTAAGCTGTTGCTTGCTCTGCCAGCTCAATTGTTGCTAAGCAACAGACACAAGTAATGTGAAACCACAGTAACTCTTAATAATTTGTTATAAAAAGTAGCTTTAAGATGTCAGTACACCTCAAACCTTCATCTATGCAGTCAGTTCAGGAATGAGCCTAATTTTAAATGTGCTTGGCACAAACAAATAAAATGTAAAAACATACAATTAGCGTACAACACATTCAGTACATTCTATATTTATTTAAAAAGCCAGCTGCAGAATAAGACCCACCCACTCTCTTTTTATGCAACAATACATGTAGTCTCTTAGGTCCAATCTTGTTAAAATGTCCAGGAAGGGAGTCCATGTCTGTTTAAACTCTTCTAATGTCCTTCTTACTTAATGGAGACATTTTTTCAGGAGTGCAGTACAACAGTTTGTTGATCCAATGTTTCTGATTTGGAGGTTCTGTAGATTTCCAGTTCTTAAGTGTACACTTCTTTTCCACAGGCAAGGCCAGCAAAACAAATTAGTTGCAAGGAAGTAATTTCAGGGACGCAACATCTCCAAGCGTCCAAATCCTAGAATCAAGATCCAAAGAAAGTCCACAGACCTCTGACGTTATCAGAATTACATTATTCCAGTAGGTTTGCAACTGTACACAACTCCGAACATCCCCAACAGACATCTTACAGCTCTGGCATTTGTCCGCAATACCAACATTCAATTTACTCAATCTATATCTATATTACATGTGGTGAAAAATATTACATTGAATTTGTCTGTTAGTTGATATCAGGACGGTCTGAGATTAATTTAATAATCTGCTCCAACTTTTGTCTTCATACATGCAGCTTAGGTCTAATTCACATTTAGACATTTTTGAGCACTTCTTGTAAGCCAGTAAATAATCAAAAACAGTTATATAAATACAATAAATAAATCATTTTGTATTACATCTGTGATCTAGCAAACATGTTTCAAGCAGGGTTTGACTCTTAATCCAATGTCTGATCTGTAGATATTAGAAGGATCATGACTGTGCAAACCATAATATTTAGATAGTTGATTGAAGCTGGCAAAGACATTATTGGTGTAGAAATCACCAACTGATCTGATGCCTTTTCTGACCCAAGGTTATAATATAATATATGCTAGATCACAGATGTAATGCAAAATATATCTTTGGGGTTGATCTTTTCTGTCATCAGCTGTTGGGGCAGCAGCATCAGAACCAGGGACCTAAGAAGGCTCTACAGCTGGATATAGAAGGCTGGTTCTGTCCTGGTTCTGTTTGGGCGACTGTGGAACCTCTGAGGATCAGGCAGGGAAACTATCTTGAGAAGGAGGAGCATCTTCAGTCAGAGGCTTCTTCAGATTGAGTGCATTACTAGAAAAGATATTTCCTGCCAACAGCCATCACCATCTTCAATAACTCTTTGAAGAATCTAAATTAATGAGTTACAACAACATTTAATTTTCCTTTGGGTATTAATAAAGTATTTTTGAATTTGAATTTGTCTTTAAGTGGTGTGTTAACCAGCAATTGTATGTCTAAATATAAAATAGAATGTAACTGATGCCATGCATCAGGCAGCTAAAATTAAATGGTTTGGTAATTGCTAATGGGGCGAACTTTAATTCTTGTTCTTTAATTCTTGTACCAGATCCACCGTACATCATTGCCTTTTGAACAGATTCACATCCACACAGTGCAAAACTGGGAAGCTAAATAATTTTGAAATTTGGAAGGTTTAAACTGCCTGGAGCTCACAGGCACGCCTGCCCACAGCTGCTGCATCACAGGTTTCTCCCCTGCTTTTCTTGCCGTCACTCATGAAATGATGTGGATTCTATGTTCATCTTGCTGAATATTATTTAAACTGAATGAAAATGAAACGCAACTGAACATGTCATTATTATCGTTTAAAAATTGCCGGGTAAAACTAAATTATGACAGAGTATTTTTGATGCCATCAGTCAAATTGGCAGTCCACATCTCATTCACATAGAGACAGGGCGAGAAGCTCATCTGGGAATATAAATGCATTTAATTTACATAAAAAACATCCCAAAGCAGAATGGTGCTGGCCTGGACTTGAACCTGAGACCTTCTTTCTCCAAGTTTACAAGAGTAACAACTGTGACATAAATACATACAGTACTGATTACCTGTTGCTCAAATCTAATACTAAACAAAAATGTATTTCCTCCTTTTGCAGAGGAGGAAGTCTGCTTTATATTCTGTCCACAGATCACACAAAAAGACTTTGAATCTCTCGAGGCCTCTGGCGGATGATGATAACAAGGTAAACTTATTATTTATTATATATCCTCAAATCCCACATCACATCTTAATTATAACCACCTTTCCGTTACACATACAATACCAGGGTTTTGTCATGAAAGCTCTAACCAGGCTTAGGAAAAATCTCACCCCTCACTGTATCATCTTTCAAGGAACTGGGCCTCTGGCAAAAGATTTAACAACATTAGCTATCTAACCAGTTTAACAAAGGCCCTATAATTGTTTAATGAAGATATTGAGTATGCACACAACATTGTGTTCCATGTGCTAAGACTTAATAACTGTCTGCAGTCTAATGAAAGCTATCTTTTATAATCGCTAAATAGAGTACTATAGGGGAAAAACAGGGCTGCTAATAGCAATGAAATTTTTATCAGCTCATTTTAGCAACATTATTAAGCAACAGGAAGTCAACCAGAGAATGAATAAAGCAAACATTCCCTCTTCATCCACCTCTGTCATTGTGTCCATTGGCAAGATATTTCATTAATATTTCACCCACTTGCTGAACTCATAATAGGAGTTACTTTTCAGTGCAACGCTGGTAAAAATGTTGCTAAAGAGTTAATAGAATAGCAACGTTGTGACGACTTCCTGAAGGCGGAAGATTCAGAAAGAGAAGGAGTTTTTAAAAAGACAGAAGCCCAATTTGAAGTTATTAAATAACAATGTCAAATTTCTTCCAAGTCTTATTATATGGCATTATGATAACAAGTGAAGGTAACATCAGGTGCTTTTCCTCTGGCAAGTCACACACTAACTGGTTAATGTGGAGTTTGGTTCTACCCAGCTTCTCCTGGGGTAGAACACGGATCTGTTCCTCAGTTCTGTGGGACATGAATACGCTACAGACCACTTTCCAGCAACATTCAGCAATGAAGAACCTTGAGGTTCTGGTTCTGATGGACCCAAACCCAGGTATTTCATTTTGTCTTGCAGAAATTTACGGCTGGCCGTAACATAATGATAAAGACTCAGATCAGGTGATTATTTCACTATACATATAAATATAATTACATTCTTTAACTTAATTTTTAAAATGTGTAACATTTTGGATTTAGGTGACACATTAACTTTTTAAAAAAAATCTAAACAAGAAATAAAATTCACATCACAAGCTAGTATTATGTAGTTCCAGTGTTTCACACTCTCAACACAAAACTGCAGCTCTGTCAGGAAGCTGACCAAAGCTGGAACATATCTGTCTTCTTTATTGTTGTTCATATTTCAGAGAGACGTAGCAATACTAAGGAACCAGAAACTGAACTCTGACTATACAACAATCACCTGATGCAGTCAGGTAAACTGTCTGCCTCTTAGAAAACATGGTGAGCTGGCCTTCAGAGACAATTAACGGTTCACTTAGTGACATTTTTAATTATTACTTAAAAACATTTTAAATGGTTCATATCTATGTTCTTTGTCTTTTATAAGCATAAGTACAATGAGCACTGTTGCCTTTCAGCAAGAAGGTCCTAGGTTCGATTCCTGACCCCGGGCTGTTAGCATGTTCTCCCTGTGCATGGTGGGTTCTCTCCAGGTACTCCGGCTTCCTCCCACAGTCCAAAAACATGACTGTCAGGTTAATTGGGTTCTCTAAATTCTCCTTAGGTGTGTGTTTGTCCTGTCTCTGTGTTGAGCTGCGATGGACTGGCGACCTGTCCAGGGTGACCCCACCTCTTGCCCGAAATGTCTTGCTGGAGATAGGCACCAGCAACCCTCCTGACCGCACTAGGGCCAAGGGTTTACGGAAAATGGATGGATGTTTGAAACAGCCAGAGGTTTATCCTAAAACCTGTTATATTATATGAGATTGTCTGAAGTATTTTCATTTGTACATAGATGGGTATCATGTAAAGTAAAAATGATGAAAGAAAAAGTATTTTCTTTGCATTATTAATGACAAGTTCAGCCTATTTATCCCATCTTCATATTGTCCATTGGCTCTAAATGTTCCCCGATTGGCAGTAATACCAGGTGCTATTTGTTAATATTTTTTGAACCAGTTATATGTTTAGATTTTCGCTATGATGGATTTTAGTATATTCGGTGGGCTTTAGGGGCATGTTAGGGCCTCCAGTAAGGCAGCTCACCTGGCATGAAACAGAAAAATGATCAACACTTCATTGTTTATTGTCCTTCACAGCATTCTATACTGGAGCTTGATAAAGGAATAAAGGTTTTATTCAAAAGTCCATTTAAAAATTCAAACCTTTCCGTTACCCTTATGGTTCTTTTGGAACTGTTTTTTTTGTGTGTGTGTTTCACCAAATAAAATAAAAATTAAAGATAAAAACTAATTTGCATAACTGGTTGTTAATTATGTACAGCTTTGTCCTCACAACACAGTATTTTCTTTGCATGCTTTTAGGCAACCTTATAAAGAGAACTATTTGAAACTACTATTTGCAACGTGTTAATAGATATTTAAGTGTGCAAAAAAAACCCAAACAAACATGAAACCTTTGTTTCTCAGTGTATGTTGATCTTGCCTTGACAGCACAAACATTCATGCCTTCAGATGCATTTTCCTGAAGCTCAGTTCATTCATTCTTTCTGGAAACATGATGAAACTTTCTTGCAACCTTGTGCAATGTTTGAAAGTTCCTAGTCTTACGACTGCTGAACTGTAAACTATGTGCTTCTGTTAGTTCATCCTGCTTTCCATTACAGCTCAATGCTATAAAATCTGGGGAAACTATAATCTACTACATCCAATATGTCTTTTTAAGAATTTTTTTAGAAGAACAACTTCTCTATTGTACAAAAACCTGCACTGCTTTTGCATACAGTGTATAAGTTGTTGCCTCTTGGCCAGGACTCCCTTGAAAGAAGTTTTTAATCTCAATAGGTTCTAATATTGGTAAAATAAAGGTTAAATAAAATTTTGAAAGGATTCCTAGTGCTTCACTTTTCACATTTTCTGTTACAAACTGTATTGATTTCATCTTGCTCCTCAACCCCATTTTGACAATGAGGAAAAAAGTTTACAATTTTTGCCCATTAAATTACTGAATTTAATGGGCAAAAATTTTAAACTTTTTTGTCCCATCAGACCAGAGAACCTTGTTTCTCCTGGTCTGAGAGACCTTCAGTTGCCTCTAAGTGACCTCCAGACG
>NW_006800501.1:271142-278743 GCF_000485575.1 Poecilia formosa
CCCCCTTCAAATAAAGTGTTACCACATATTTCTTCAGCAAACATAAATGGTAATAGGAAATGTAGCAAGCAGGTGTGTCAGAATGAGTTTACTAAAACACAGTCCTTATCAATCCATGCAGGGACTCTGAATATGGGCTATCATGGGAACTTCAGCAAAGAAAATGAGCAACCTTTCCTCTCAAACCAGAACTCAGACAGTTTCATAAAGCAGTATTCTGTTTCTCACAGAGGGATTTTTTTCATTTTCTTTTGACAAAAGCAAAGGAGTTGGATTAGCTGTGACTGTTTACAACAAATGGCATATTTATATTTGAAGTTCAGACAGTAAACTGTTAGCTGCAAGTTTTTATCCATATGATTGTCCAATAAAGTTCACTATTTAAGCTGTTGCTTGCTCTGCCAGCTCAATTGTTGCTAAGCAACAGACACAAGTAATGTGAAACCACAGTAACTCTTAATAATTTGTTATAAAAAGTAGCTTTAAGATGTCAGTACACCTCAAACCTTCATCTATGCAGTCAGTTCAGGAATGAGCCTAATTTTAAATGTGCTTGGCACAAACAAATAAAATGTAAAAACATACAATTAGCGTACAACACATTCAGTACATTCTATATTTATTTAAAAAGCCAGCTGCAGAATAAGACCCACCCACTCTCTTTTTATGCAACAATACATGTAGTCTCTTAGGTCCAATCTTGTTAAAATGTCCAGGAAGGGAGTCCATGTCTGTTTAAACTCTTCTAATGTCCTTCTTACTTAATGGAGACATTTTTTCAGGAGTGCAGTACAACAGTTTGTTGATCCAATGTTTCTGATTTGGAGGTTCTGTAGATTTCCAGTTCTTAAGTGTACACTTCTTTTCCACAGGCAAGGCCAGCAAAACAAATTAGTTGCAAGGAAGTAATTTCAGGGACGCAACATCTCCAAGCGTCCAAATCCTAGAATCAAGATCCAAAGAAAGTCCACAGACCTCTGACGTTATCAGAATGACATTATTCCAGTAGGTTTGCAACTGTACACAACTCCGAACATCCCCAACAGACATCTTACAGCTCTGGCATTTGTCCACAATACCAACATTCAATTTACTCAATCTATATCTATATTACATGTGGTGAAAAATATTACATTGAATTTGTCTGTTAGTTGATATCAGGACGGTCTGAGATTAATTTAATAATCTGCTCCAACTTTTGTCTTCATACATGCAGCTTAGGTCTAATTCACATTTAGACATTTTTGAGCACTTCTTGTAAGCCAGTAAATAATCAAAAACAGTTATATAAATACAATAAATAAATCATTTTGTATTACATCTGTGATCTAGCAAACATGTTTCAAGCAGGGTTTGACTCTTAATCCAATGTCTGATCTGTAGATATTAGAAGGATCATGACTGTGCAAACCATAATATTTAGATAGTTGATTGAAGCTGGCAAAGACATTATTGGTGTAGAAATCACCAACTGATCTGATGCCTTTTCTGACCCAAGGTTATAATATAATATATGCTAGATCACAGATGTAATGCAAAATATATCTTTGGGGTTGATCTTTTCTGTCATCAGCTGTTGGGGCAGCAGCATCAGAACCAGGGACCTAAGAAGGCTCTACAGCTGGATATAGAAGGCTGGTTCTGTCCTGGTTCTGTTTGGGCGACTGTGGAACCTCTGAGGATCAGGCAGGGAAACTATCTTGAGAAGGAGGAGCATCTTCAGTCAGAGGCTTCTTCAGATTGAGTGCATTACTAGAAAAGATATTTCCTGCCAACAGCCATCACCATCTTCAATAACTCTTTGAAGAATCTAAATTAATGAGTTACAACAACATTTAATTTTCCTTTGGGTATTAATAAAGTATTTTTGAATTTGAATTTGTCTTTAAGTGGTGTGTTAACCAGCAATTGTATGTCTAAATATAAAATAGAATGTAACTGATGCCATGCATCAGGCAGCTAAAATTAAATGGTTTGGTAATTGCTAATGGGGCGAACTTTAATTCTTGTTCTTTAATTCTTGTACCAGATCCACCGTACATCATTGCCTTTTGAACAGATTCACATCCACACAGTGCAAAACTGGGAAGCTAAATAATTTTGAAATTTGGAAGGTTTAAACTGCCTGGAGCTCACAGGCACGCCTGCCCACAGCTGCTGCATCACAGGTTTTCCCCCCTGCTTTTCTTGCCGTCACTCATGAAATGATGTGGATTCTATGTTCATCTTGCTGAATATTATTTAAACTGAATGAAAATGAAACGCAACTGAACATGTCATTATTATCGTTTAAAAATTGCCGGGTAAAACTAAATTATGACAGAGTATTTTTGATGCCATCAATCAAATTGGCAGTCCACATCTCATTCACATAGAGACAGGGCGAGAAGCTCATCTGGGAATATAAATGCATTTAATTTACATAAAAAACATCCCAAAGCAGAATGGTGCTGGCCTGGACTTGAACCTGAGACCTTCTTTCTCCAAGTTTACAAGAGTAACAACTGTGACATAAATACATACAGTACTGATTACCTGTTGCTCAAATCTAATACTAAACAAAAATGTATTTCCTCCTTTTGCAGAGGAGGAAGTCTGCTTTATATTCTGTCCACAGAATCACACAGAAAGACTTTGAACCTCTCGAGGCCTCTGGCGGATGATGATAACAAGGTAAACTTATTATTTATTATATATCCTCAAATCCCACATCACATCTTAATTATAACCACCTTTCCGTTACACATACAATACCAGGGTTTTGTCATGAAAGCTCTAACCAGGCTTAGGAAAAATCTCACCCCTCACTGTATCATCTTTCAAGGAACTGGGCCTCTGGCAAAAGATTTAACAACATTAGCTATCTAACCAGTTTAACAAAGGCCCTATAATTGTTTAATGAAGATATTGAATATGCACACAACATTGTGTTCCATGAGCTAAGACTTAATAACTGTCTGCAGTCTAATGAAAGCAATCTTTTATAATCGCTAAAGGGAAAAACAGGGCTGCTAATAGCATTGAAATTTTTATCAGCTCATTTTAACAGCATATATTAAGCAACAGGAAGTCAACCAGAGAATGAATAAAGCAAACATTCCCTCTTCATCCACCTCTGTCATTGTGTCCATTGGCAAGATATTTCATTAATATTTCACCCACTTGCTGAACTCATAATAGGAGTTACTTTTCAGTGCAACGCTGGTAAAAATGTTGCTAAAGAGTTAATAGAATAGCAACGTTGTGACGACTTCCTGAAGGCGGAAGATTCAGAAAGAGAAGGAGTTTTTAAAAAGACAGAAGCCCAATTTGAAGTTATTAAATAACAATGTCAAATTTCTTCCAAGTCTTATTATATGGCATTATGATAACAAGTGAAGGTAACATCAGGTGCTTTTCCTCTGGCAAGTCACACACTAACTGGTTAATGTGGAGTTTGGTTCTACCCAGCTTCTCCTGGGGTAGAACACGGATCTGTTCCTCAGTTCTGTGGGACATGAATACGCTACAGACCACTTTCCAGCAACATTCAGCAATGAAGAACCTTGAGGTTCTGGTTCTGATGGACCCAAACCCAGGTATTTCATTTTGTCTTGCAGAAATTTACGACTGGCCGTAACATAATGATAAAGACTCAGATCAGGTGATTATTTCACTATACATATAAATATAATTACATTATTTAACTTAATTTTTAAAATGTGTAACATTTTGGATTTAGGTGACACATTAACTTTTTAAAAAAAATCTAAACAAGAAATAAAATTCACATCACAAGCTAGTATTATGTAGTTCCAGTGTTTCACACTCTCAACACAAAACTGCAGCTCTGTCAGGAAGCTGACCAAAGCTGGAACATATCTGTCTTCTTTATTGTTGTTCATATTTCAGAGAGACGTAGCAATACTAAGGAACCAGAAACTGAACTCTGACTATACAACAATCACCTGATGCAGTCAGGTAAACTGTCTGCCTCTTAGAAAACATGGTGAGCTGGCCTTCAGAGACAATTAACGGTTCACTTAGTGACATTTTTAATTATTACTTAAAAACATTTTAAATGGTTCATATCTATGTTCTTTGTCTTTTATAAGCATAAGTACAATGAGCACTGTTGCCTTTCAGCAAGAAGGTCCTAGGTTCGATTCCTGACCCCGGGCTGTTAGCATGTTCTCCCTGTGAATGGTGGGTTCTCTCCAGGTACTCCGGCTTCCTCCCACAGTCCAAAAACATGACTGTCAGGTTAATTGGGTTCTCTAAATTCTCCTTAGGTGTGTGTTTGTCCTGTCTCTGTGTTGAGCTGCGATGGACTGGCGACCTGTCCAGGGTGACCCCACCTCTTGCCCGAAATGTCTTGCTGGAGATAGGCACCAGCAACCCTCCCAACCGCACTAGGGCCAAGGGTGTACAGAAAATGGATGGACATTTGAAACAGCCAGAGGTTTATCCTAAAACCTGTCATATTATATGAGATTGTTTGAAGTATTTTCATTTGTACATAGATGGGTATCATGTAAAGTAAAAATGATGAAAGAAAAAGTATTTTCTTTGCATTATTAATGACAAGTTCNGTGTGCCTTAAGACAGTCCAGGCTCTAAGGTCTACAGACATATCCTTTGATTTCATGCGTGGTGTCTGACCTCTGACCTGCACAGAAGGACCTTAGAGATATGTGTGCCTCTCTAAATCAAGAACAGAATACAGAATTTTTCACAGGTGGACTCTATTTAAGTTGTAGAAATATCTCAAAGATGGTCAGTGGAAATGGCTCAATTTGAACTTCATAGAAAAGGCTGTAAATGCTACGTAAGTTTGATTTCTTGGTTTTTTGTTTTTGCTTGACAATCCTCTAAAGGCTGTGGTTTTCTCTGTTTCACCACTTACTACCAAATTTCTTCCTTCTTCTCAATTTCCTGTAAAAAATTATTGGATACAGAACTCTGTGAATAATTATCTTCAACCAGCAATGAGCTTTTGTGGCTTCCCCTCGCTGTGAAGAGGATCCATGACTGTCCTGGACATCTGTCCACTCAGCTGTCCTCTCCATGATTGTGTAGCTCACTGACCCAGAGTGAGAGGCTGTTTAAAGTATGTAACTTAAAAAAAATTATTTTTCCATATTTGTTAAAATTATCATTAATATATATATTAATATATCCGTCTTATATTAATAATATAAGACGGATAATTTGTAAAAAAAAAAAAAAAAAAAAATCTAGAGCACACATTTTCAGTCTGAAAACAGGATTTTATTTTTGAAGGCAGGACTTCATGTCTTTCTACTCAAAACTTCTCTCTGCTCAGACTCTGCTTGTTTACAAAACAGAATTGCTTTTTGGCACAGTCACCTGGCAACCTCTCAGCCAATAGAATGAAAGTGGGTGTGTTTGTTTCCATCTAGCAGGTGTGCCTGTGTGGGTACTATCGATTGTAGCAACCTTGTGGGAAGAAACAACGATGTCAGCTTTCTGCTAGGTAGTACAATAAACATCCGATAGCAGTGTGCTACTGATCACTAACAGCTACTGATCTTAGGCAGAAATTTGTTCGCCCAACCAAAGACAAAATAGTCATGACATGATATCTGTCCATCGATCGATCAATCGATCGATGGACAGATATTTGGGGTTTTACAAAAATAAAATGAGAGATAAAACCATGAAAATAGTCAAGTCATCTCATACTGGGCTGAAGGCAATTGCGAAAGATGTTTTTTAAAGTAACTTAAAACAGAAGCAAAGAAGACTATTTAATATTTAAAGGTGATATTTTTCAGTGGAACATAAGGCTGGAGTAAATCATAGAGATACAGAGAAGCAAATGTTTACTAATTCTGCAATGCACAAAAAGTAATGAAGGGAGAACAGGATGGTGTGATGTCATCATGTCTGTCATCATGTCTGTGTGGAAGAATGGTTTATCAATCCCCAAAACACTACACCAAAAGCAAAGTTTGCAAGTGGGAACATAATAGCTATAATATTAGCATGTGAAACTTACAGTCTGCTTGTTACCCTGCAACCTTGGAAGGCTGAGGGTAATGTATAAGATGATCTTCCCTCAACGTGTGATGCTGTGGTATGAGAAAGATGAGACACACACGTTGAGCTTCCTTCATATTTAACCGGAAGATTTATTCTTCTTGTGTGCTCAATATTCTCTCTGCCACCAACACGGCAGCGCCCCTAGCGGTTGTGTGTGGAATTGCATAGGACTAACTAAAATGACACTACAGAACTTAGTACAATGAGAAATTAAAGATACAAAAATAAAAATTATGTTGGGGTGCCTATTTNGTTTGAAGTATTTTCATTTGTACATAGATGGGTATCATGTAAAGTAAAAATGATGAAAGAAAAAGTATTTTCTTTGCATTATTAATGACAAGTTCAGCCTATTTATCCCATCTTCATATTGTCCATTGGCTCTAAATGTTCCCCGATTGGCAGTAATACCAGGTGCTATTTGTTAATATTTTTTGAACCAGTTATATGTTTAGATTTTCGCTATGATGGATTTTAGTATATTCGGTGGGCTTTAGGGGCATGTTAGGGCCTCCAGTAAGGCAGCTCACCTGGCATGAAACAGAAAAATGATCAACACTTCATTGTTTATTGTCCTTCACAGCATTCTATACTGGAGCTTGATAAAGGAATAAAGGTTTTATTCAAAAGTCCATTTAAAAATTCAAACCTTTCCGTTACCCTTATGGTTCTTTTGGAACTGTTTTTTTTGTGTGTGTGTTTCACCAAATAAAATAAAAATTAAAGATAAAAACTAATTTGCATAACTGGTTGTTAATTATGTACAGCTTTGTCCTCACAACACAGTATTTTCTTTGCATGCTTTTAGGCAACCTTATAAAGAGAACTATTTGAAACTACTATTTGCAACGTGTTAATAGATATTTAAGTGTGCAAAAAAAACCCAAACAAACATGAAACCTTTGTTTCTCAGTGTATGTTGATCTTGCCTTGACAGCACAAACATTCATGCCTTCAGATGCATTTTCCTGAAGCTCAGTTCATTCATTCTTTCTGGAAACATGATGAAACTTTCTTGCAACCTTGTGCAATGTTTGAAAGTTCCTAGTCTTACGACTGCTGAACTGTAAACTATGTGCTTCTGTTAGTTCATCCTGCTTTCCATTACAGCTCAATGCTATAAAATCTGGGGAAACTATAATCTACTACATCCAATATGTCTTTTTAAGAATTTTTTTAGAAGAACAACTTCTCTATTGTACAAAAACCTGCACTGCTTTTGCATACAGTGTATAAGTTGTTGCCTCTTGGCCAGGACTCCCTTGAAAGAAGTTTTTAATCTCAATAGGTTCTAATATTGGTAAAATAAAGGTTAAATAAAATTTTGAAAGGATTCCTAGTGCTTCACTTTTCACATTTTCTGTTACAAACTGTATTGATTTCATCTTGCTCCTCAACCCCATTTTGACAATGAGGAAAAAAGTTTACAATTTTTGCCCATTAAATTACTGAATTTAATGGGCAAAAATTTTAAACTTTTTTGTCCCATCAGACCAGAGAACCTTGTTTCTCCTGGTCTGAGAGACCTTCAGTTGCCTCTAAGTGACCTCCAGACG
>NW_006800501.1:282098-284285 GCF_000485575.1 Poecilia formosa
TGAACTATGTATTAAAAACATACTTAAATAATACAATTGTTTATAAATGTTGCTTTGATAGATGTTTGAATAAGGTTTACAGTAACAAAAAAGTGTGTTATGATCGATTCAATCCGCTGATACGTCATTGTGCTGCTAAACACATAAGGCTGAGTGGAGTGGTGGACCGCTCCAAGATGGCCGCCCTAAATCTCGTCAGCATAGGACTAACTAAAATGACACTAAAGAACTTAGCACATTGAGAAATTAAAGATACAAAAATAAAAATTATGTTGGGGTGCCTATTTTCTTACTTATTGTTTTTATTTACTAAGAACTCGTTTTTCACCCCTCTTCACATGCATTTAAAAGAAGGGATGAAGAAATATCCAGGGACAAATGAGAACCTGAAGAGCAACAGTTGTGGAATTCCAACTAAGACAATAGTCCCAATCACACAGCTAAAGAGTATCTTGAATAGTTACTGAAAAATAAAGTAAAACTAACAAATTGACCCACAATAATGTGCTGATTAGAAGAAAGTTTGTGTGGAAAAATGGATCAAAATCTGACCTGAGAAATAAGGCACTCCCACAAAAAAAGGCTTCCCTTCAAGGTATCAGGGGTATTTACATTTCTGAAGTGAAACTGACATTGCTTTTCTTAATTTGTGAATCAATTTGCTTTTAGGGCCACATGGTGGTGCAGTTGATAGCGGTATTGCATTGAAAAAGGGTTCTCTCCAGGTACTCTAGCTTCCTCCCACGTTTTGAAATCCATGTACTGCATTCCTTTCTCTTCACAATGGCAACCTGTTATGAGTTGGTCTGTAATTACATTAAATCCTCATATTATGCAAAGAAAGTATTGGTTGTAACATGACAAAATTTGATCAAGTGTGATCAAACAAAAACACCGTAAACAGCTTTGCAGAGATGTTAGCACACGCCTGCTAGGAAGGGTTTGGTCCCTCTGTTCTCTCTGAAACATTATTCAGGTATTTACACTACATGCTTCAGCTGAGTGGAAATCTCACAGATACGTGTGCGTGCGTGTGCACACGCACGCACACACACACACACACACATACACACACGCAGGGGTGCTGCCAGGAATCTTGGGCCCCTGAAAAAGAATTTAATTGGGCCCCTTCCCCCCACGCAGCTGCTGTTACAGTTTCTTGAGTCTGTCTGACCCATCAAAAGTGTCACAATTTCAAAGGCTTGCTTTCTTTGGTCCAATACTGATAACAAGCACAATATTTACTGCTCATGAATTTTACATGCAAGAGTAAAATTCAGTATGCATACAGTATGCAAGTAGGTTGCTTAAATTTGTTCTATTATTTTTAGATTACTGAAATGTCTCCCCATGAGCAACAGTCATAGGCAATGTGCAAAATACATATAAAACAATGCAGACTTCTCAAAAAATGCTATGTAGTTGCATTTTAAGCTGCAGTACATAACTTTAATAAAAAAAATATGTTTTCTCCATATTTGTTAGAGCTGTCACAATGTCGTAGCAGTTTGGAATGTAGTGGTATAGAAATATACATAATTCCCCACAAATAGATTCCAGGTGAGAAGTTCCGGTTCTTGAAGTGGGCGTGGTGTATATAAGGAAGCTGCGGCGTTCATTCAGGCATGTGTCGTCTTTGTTCTCCCACTGTGTGGTTCGCGTCTGGTGGACTCTGGCAGCAGAAAGCAACAAATCGCTGGCTGGTGCATGTTGCGCTGATGTTCTGGTGGTAGGTGTTCTCTCTCCCTGCACTTTAGCTGATCTTGGTCAAAATCTAAACTGAAGTGTGATCGTAGGTAAAACGCCACTGCGCTGCGTTCCTTTTCTTCCTCGGTCTGCGAGTGTGTGTGCATGTTTTGTGGATCAGCAGGTAAGAAATTGACACTCATCTAAGCTCCAGTTTCTTGTTTTATTTAAAACGGTGATACATTTTTTTATAGGTTCCCCACAGTTGAACCATTGCTGCTCTGTCTGCGTTCTTTTCCCGGATCTGTTCGGCTTTGTTCTGCACCGGCTACGTAAATCTTCCGGATTTCTGCACAATTGTTCTCAAGTTGGACTGTGGCGGCGCTATCCGCCCTGATTGGACCTTGTTTGGGGTGTGGCATCGGCGCGCCCGTTGCATCTCCCGCTGTGGCGGGGCAGGGCCACGCCTGGTCTTAATGTTTTAACTTGTATTGTCTGACT
>NW_006800501.1:284972-290056 GCF_000485575.1 Poecilia formosa
CTGTGAGTTGTGAGACAGTGAAAATGCAAACTGTCGATTGCTGTCGATATCTGTCGCTCACGAGCTGCTTTTGCATCAGAATACAGGGTCCAAAATCCCACTTTTCATGCAGTGGGTGTTTCTCCACCATTAGCACATTTAGCAGTGAGTGAATGAGGCTAATTCATAGTGCAAAGATCGTACTTCTGGTTCTGATTGGTTGTTTTGATCAATGACAGTTTTAACAAATATGTGGAATTTTTTTATTTTTTATAAAAGTTACATACGGAAGCTTTAATTTCACTCAGGAGAGAACAGGTCAGGAGGGATGTGGGTTATAGCTGCTGCTGACTGGCTCATTTGTTGTCAAGTGGCAAAAGGTACAAGGGACAAGTTAAATATATGAATATCTTTGTAATTTTTTTCCTTAATTCATTAAATGCTAGTGAAATGGAGGTAATCAGTAGTCTGTAGCTAAGCTAACTGTGCTAAATGGTTGATAATTAGGGTTGCCACCGTCCCGTAAAATACGGAATTGTCCCGTATTTGGCTGTTAAATGTTGCGTCCTGTATTGAACAGATACGGGCAGGGGCGTGGTAAAAGGGTGAAAAATGATGACAATTCTAGGGGCCCTGACCAGCAGGGGGCCCTCCACAATTTAATTATGTATATTTTGTTTATAGAAATAAAATAAAAAAATCGGGGTCCTGCCAAATACAAAATTAATCATATTGTATTTTCAAAGATTGTTTTTATCAGTAAAAATTTTATGTTACCCCTCCCAGACCAAAAAACACAAATCCGTTTTTGCCCTGAAACCCCCCTGGATCTGCATAAAATGGTTCGTTTCTGCTTGGAGAGCTTGAGGTGATGCTGTTAGCAGCTGCAGTCAATAGAAGCTGCGGCCATGAACAACTGTGGCAGTTACTATGCTGCTAAAAAAAGTTATAAAATCAGGTTTTCAAAAACAAAATAGGGAGAGAGAGAAAAAGGCAAGTGTTAATTTATAACCCAGTTTTTCTCCAAGAGAGGTGGGTAGACTGTGTGAGATTATCAACCTGTTAGCATAGCTACAGACTACTGTTTACCTCCATTTCACTAGCATTTAATGAATTAAGGAAAAAAAATTACCAACATATTCATATATTTAATTGTTCCCTGTGCCTTTTACCACTTAAAAACAGGTGAATCAGTCAGCAGCAGTTATAACCCACATCCCTCCTGACCCATCCTCTCCTGAGTGAAATTAAAGCTGCAGTATGTAACTTTTTTATAATTTTTTTTTCCACATTTTTGTTAAAACTGTCATTATGTTGTGACAGTGTGGTATGAGAGGTAATCTGTGAAAACTCTCTCTGCCTTCTCCCAGTGCTAGAAACAACCAGTCAGTGGCAGGAGGGTTTTAGTGCTGTCAATCACAATCTTCATGTAGTGCTGCTCATCCTTTCTCCCCCTTGATTTGTGCCGTGCTGCAACTACCATAGCACAAAACTGTGCAGATTTAAACTGTGAATGCTTAGTCTAGTTGGCATAGCTACCAATGATGACAGATAAATGGTTTCTTGTAATGATCAGTTGTTTCTCCACCATTAGCACATTTAGCAGTGAGTGAATGAGGCTAATTGACAGCGCTAAGAGCGTCCTGCTAGTTCTGATTGGTTGTTTTGGTCAGAACGGTGCATTACTTTAACCAGTAATAATAATTCAGGAAGGAGATGGAGGAGATTGTTTTCACAGATTATCTGTCTCATAACAAACTTCTACAACATTTTGACAGCCTTAACAAATATGGAGAAAACATATTTTTTATTAAAGTTATGTAATGCAGCTTGAATAAAATGTAACTACATTTTTGAGATTCTGGATTGCTTTATGTGTATTTTGCACGTTGCTTTTGACTGTTGCTCATGGGGAGACATTTCAGTATCTAAAACTAATAGAAAAAATTTAAGCAACCTACCTGCATACTGGATGTGGACTGTTGGATGTAAGATTCATGAGCAGTAAATATTGTGCTAATTATCAGTATTGAACCACAGAAAGCAAGGCAGACCCAAGCCTTTAAAATTGTGATGCTTTTTATGGGTCATTAGACTCAGAAAATTGTAACAGCAGCTGCGCAGGGGGCCCAATCTAATTTTTTGTCAGGGGGCCCAAGATTTCTGGCAGTGCCCCTGGATACGGGACATGATTCTTCTGCATTTCTATAAATATCCGATAGTGTTGATATGTGTGTGATAGGCATGTCTAAGTGTAACAATAATGACCAAAATAAAACACTGGTGGCTAAAGGACCCGAGAACGTTATGGACCCACGCTGTTGTCACAGTTGCCAAGAAACGGACACTACGCAGCCGTGGTGAGGTGCTATCAACCCAGGTCTTTTTGAAACGTCCGTGACCTGATACTCCACTGTCCTTAGAAGCAAAACCTCTCGTAAAGATACATACGTGAGTGGGAACAATGTTAGTGAAGATGAATAAAGACAATTTAAAAAAATGTGCCCATCGTGGTGCAGTGTGATTACTAGACAGAATGGATCAGGAGAGGAACTGTAGATGCGTTAGAGCCTAATGAACCAGAAATCAGCATCTCTTCATCCCTCAATCATCTCCTGAGGCTGATATGGTAGAACATTTTATTACTGATTAAGTTTTTTTTGTGCTTTTAGTCGGCTATATTGGTTTGCTTATTTGCTTATTAATAATATCAGCCAAAATAATACTAATGGTCATTTAAAGAACAAATCATACAAATAGATGTCAATATTTCCCATTTAATCCCAAATTTTTCCCAGACTTGAAAATATTCAAATCAGACGTCATTTATAGCCATTTGAACTAATCAAGGGGAAATAATTTGAAAAAATGTGGAAAAATATATGAAAAGGTGTGTTTTATGATCGATCACAATTGTGACCAGTGGGATAATATGGTGTTCTTAGTAAGATGAGCTAAAAGTGCTTTTTCCAAATAGAAGATAAAATAAAAGGAGATCATTGTTTCTTTATTTGAATATATCTTGCCACAGCATTACTTTCGTGAAATATTTGCTCTGTAAAGAACAAATTTGACTATCTGTATATTTTAAACCAAGGTAAATTTGAGTACTTGAGTGTTTATGCATAATTATGTTGAACTTCAGTCAGTTGTAGTGTCATGTTATCACAGTAACAGATCATAAAGATAGCATCTATAGTAGAGGCCTTCATTTATCTTATTGAAAATCATGAACATCTGTCAGCCACACTGTCATACAGTAATAAACTTAGTCCAGGAGTCTCCAACTCCAGGGATTGAGGGCCAGTGTCATGCAACTTTTCCATCCTTCTCTGCTTCAATACACCTGAATCAGGTGATTAGCAGGACTCTGGAGAAATGGACTGCATACTGTAAGAGCGGAAATACTATTTAAGGAGTTGTTTGGTGGAAAAAAGACCTTGGCACCTCGGTTCTGTGGAAAGAGACTTTGGCTTCGCACTAGGTCAACCTGACTGACTTCTTTCCTTCCATTTGCGTGCAAAGCGCAAATGGAGCCAGAATTTACTGGAAAGGATGTCTGGTTGTACAAGATAAAATCAATAATTTGAGATAAATTGTTCTATTCAGCAATTCTGAAATGGAGCAGATGTTGAGTTCGTGAGGTCCAAAATATTTTAAAGGTCGCCCAATACACACACTCAGTATAAAGCGTGCCAGAATCTTTCTGCAAAACAACAGTAGCACGCCATTGGTTGAAACTTTCCAACACACACTGATGAAGATGAAAAAGTATAAAACAGGTCGAGATGGCATACCGTTGCTCTCAGGCAACAAACCACATTTCTGTACCTCACGTTGCTCCTTTATTCTATTTTTTGGGGGAATGATTTAAAATACCTCCAGACATATTTTTGTCCAAATAAAAGGGGTATTGAGGTTCATGTGACCTTTTACTTAGAAGAGGAGCAGTCCTTTTTATGACGCAGAGGTGCATGCTACACCTTGCCTCCTACTTGTAAGTTATACATCACTTTTCTTCATGTTTAAATTTGGGTCACTCTAACTAAAAATATTTTAATATCTGTGAGTATGTAAAGAAGCATTATAGATCTTTTTAAGACAATTTTTTTATAATTTATATGCTAAAACTGTGTTTTTTTGTTTGTTGCCTCAGGGCAACATTGCACAGTTAGGGCCCTTTTGCTCAGACAATATTATTCTAATGCGATGATATGCAATTGATTACAAAATAATTATCAAAGCCAATTTTTTTACTTTATTATTGACTAACAGCAACAGGAGATGGATGCAAGATCGTTTAATGGACAAAATTTGCATGGCTCATAAGCTGGGGTCATTCCCAATGAAAACATGAAGATCCATTGTAAAACCATTATTTCATTGTTTGTTTATCCTCAAAACTGACTTCAGTCCCAAAGGGTGAAGAGCTGGTCATCAATGAACAAATGGCCCCATTCCAAGGCAGGCAAAGACTGAAGCAATACCTGCTAAACCCAAAAATATGGGTCTGGAGGGAACTTTGCATGACTGGAGTAGATGGTGTTCCTTACAACCTACACAGGGCGAGCCGTACCACCACCAAATTTACCAGATATGGGAGATGGTGGAAATGTTGTCCTTTGCTTGACTCAAATTCTAACAAAAAATCAGAACTACAAACTCTTATAAAAAAGAACCTGCAGCCCTATATCCCGTCACTGATATGAATCTGGTCACTACAACCCATAGATAATCAGATAAACAGATGGTGATTCCCAGGTACGCCAATAATCAAGTGTCAAAAATGTGATGCACTTTTTTTCACATCAGCAAGCAATTCCTTCCTGATGTTTAACATATAATAGGGAAAAAGACTAATTTCAACATCCTTAGTGATTCTAACTCTGCCAAACACACAAATGCTCGTTTTAGTAATTTGCGCAAATGTACCAATCATTAATGAAAGTTAGTTGTTTATTTTATATTTGGTGAGTTGGAACCATGTCTGATTTATTTTTGTCAAAAAAGATTTTTTTATGAATATAGTTTTTGTTTGATTTGTATTTCATTCTTTATAATCACTGTAGGAAACTTGGTGTTTTAGCCCCCTTGTAGCCCAATGT
>NW_006800501.1:290066-293934 GCF_000485575.1 Poecilia formosa
ACACTTTAAACTAAAAATCACAATAACATTAGACTGACAGTAATAACAAAATGATAATACCAAAAATCTCTGTAGAAGCGGAACCATCTGGCATCTTCTTCTGGGAAGCCGCTCCTTTTTAAGGCCATAGTTGATTGGGGATGATGAGCACCAGCTGGATCCCGTCAGCCTGCCACCCTGAAAATGTAGAGAAAACACTCCCCTGCAGAACCCAACATAAATAGCTTCCTAACGATAATGAACCGCTTTGACTCCTTCCAGTCTGGTTTCCGATCTCACCACAGCACGGAGACTGGCCTCGTCAAAGTGTTCAATGACATCCATATAAGTATAGACTGTGGGAGAACCACAGTGCTGGTTCTGTTGGACCTCAGTGCAGCTTTTGACCTTGTTGACCATGACATTTTACTGAATCGACTGGAGAGTCGGGTCGGACTCTCCGGTCCGACCCGACTCTTCGGTCGACCCGACTCCGGTCCTGGAGTCCTGGTCCAGTGGTCCAATGATCCAATGGTCCGGTGGCTTGAATCTTACATAAAGAACAAGGTTTTCTTTGTTTCAATTGGAAACTTCTCATCAAAGAGGTCAAAGGTCACATGTGGGTTATCCCAAGGTTCAATCCTAGGACCCCTCCTATTCAATATCTATATGCTCCCACTGGCTCAGGTTATAGCAGGAAATAAGATCAGCTACCATAACTATGCAGATGATACACAGCTCTACATTATGATGTCACCAGGTGACCTTTGACCCCATCTAATCACTGAATAGATGCTTAGAACAGATAAATATGTGGATGTGCCAAAACTTTCTCCAGCTGACCAGAAACAAAACTGAAGTTATTATCTTTGGACCTAAAGAGGAGCGAACTAGAATCAATGCACAGCTTCAGTTATTACAACCAAAACCAGCGATCAGCCCGAAACCTGGGAGTAGTGATGGACTCTGACCTGAACCTTCAGAGACACATTAAGACAGTCACAAAGTCGGCCTTCTATCACCCGAAGAACATCTCCAGGATTAGAGGACTGATGTCTCAGTGAGATCTAGAGAAACTCATCCATGCATTTATCTTTAGCCACATTGATTACTGCAACAGCGTCTTCACAGGTCTGACTAACAAATCAATCCTACAGCTGCAGCTGATTCAGAAGCTGCTGCCACGTTCTCACTAAAACCAGGAAGTCAGATCACATAACACCAGTTTTAAAGTCCCTACACTGGCTCCCTGTAGCTCAAAGAATAGACTTTAAAATACTGTTGATAGTTTATAAATCACTGAACGGTTTAGCACCACAATATATTGAAGATCTACTGTTGTTGTATCAACCTTCCAGACCCCTGAGATTCTGGTTCTGCTCTGCATCCCCAGAACCAGAACCAAACGAGAAGAAGCAGCATTCAGCTTCTATGCACCACAAATCTGGAACAAACTTCCAGATTCCTTTAAATCTCTACTAAAACCCACCTGTTTAGAGTTGTATTTCAAACATATTCAATTAAGAATTGTATGATGGCACTTGACTTAATGTTATGTTTTGATTGTTGATTCTATGTTGCATGACTTTGTGTTTTTGTGTTTATGATGTAAAGCAGTTTGAAATGCCTTGCTGCTGAAATGTGCTATACAAATAAAATTTGATTGATTGATTGATTGATTGATAGATGTTTCACTTTTTTATTTCTTTTACAAATCAATCCTGATCAACAGAATTTGGCTTTTTGTGACAAACCCTAACCCTACTAAAAAATAACATAAAAATTTAATTTCAAAGTAAAAGCTGAGTTCTACAAAATAACAACAAATAAAAATATTTACTGTTAAGTAATATATTTTATAAATCTTCACCCCTTCCCCAAGCTGAAGTCAGTTTTTTAGAGAGGCACCTCTGGCTGCAGTGATAGCAGTGAGTCTATATGGATAGGTTGAACTCTGGTTTGCAACCCTGCACAGTACAAACTTCCACCTTCCTCCTGACAGCTTGCATGCATCAACTATGAACAGCCCTTTTCCAGGCCAGTGAGAAATTCTCTATCTTATTACAGTCTGAGCTTTGTCTAGGCCACTGCAGAACCTCCTCCACCTTGTTGTCTTCACACCATTTGTGTGCAACTTTAGCCAAATGATGTGAATCATTTACTGGAGGATAAATGTTTTGAGGCCATAGTTCTATGACAGCTCAAAGGTCCTCAGTTCGAATCTCAGCCCGAGGTTTTTTTGCATGGAGTTTGCATGTTCTTCCTGTGCATGGTGGTTTCTTCCCACCATGCACTCCAGCTTCTTCCCGCAGTCCAAAAACATGTCTGGCGGGTTGATTGGTCTCTCTAAATTCTCCTTAAGTGTGTGTGTGCTTAATTGTTTTTCCTGTCTGTCTCTGTGTTGTTCTGCAATGGACTGGCGACCTGTCCAGGGTCACCCCACCTCCTAACATAGAAAAACACTGAATAGTTAACACGGAATACATGCACAGTGAGGTCATAGCAAAGATAGATGTAACAGGACTTGATATTCCACACTTTCAATGTGGTAACAGAGTAAGGGAAGAACAGTCTGACAGCAGTGCCACTATAATAACCAACAACTGCTTGAGAGCATCTTACTCATACGTTAAAAATATATTTATTCATGTTTACTTCCATAAATTCCAGAGCTCAAATGAAGGAATGGTAAACCAACCCTCAAAGTTCAGTCAAATTACAGAGACATGTGCAGTGGAGCAGGGGATGGACATAAGAATGAACCATGAAAAATCACACCTTACATCTCACTTGCATAAACACGTGCACCTCTACTGCTCATGCACAACTGAAAAATTTAATGGCTTCACTAAACCAGTTATTTCAACAAAACAGGATTTGTCTTAAGAACCACTGGAGCTTTTGATTGAGTTAGGCATACTTGAACACACACTTACACGGATGCTGATGCAGCAGCAAACACCTGTCCAGGTCAAAACACCTGAGTTTCTGTGCAGCTATTTACAGTCAAACATGGCGTGGCAGACTCAACGAGACGCTTCACTCATTGTTTCACGGCATGTTGCCTGTCCTTCACATCAACCAGCTCACACACTCTCAGAGGAACACCGGTGAGAAATACACAGCACAGAACTGTGGAGAGATTTATTAAAACCATTTTTAGACGTAGTTTGAGACGTTTCCGCATTTAGGAATTTATCTGTACTTATTTCCAAGCAACAGCACACTGACACTAAAATTATTCTGGTCAGTTGCCATGTTCACTCTTTTGCATGATGTTCACTATGGTTGTAACAATAATAGCTCACCTTTTAAGTTGACCTGGAAAAAAATTATGTTAAAAACTTAATTTTTATTAAATTTAATAATGAAGCTGAAGGCTCACAAAGACACTTGTTAAAATAAATGTCTATACTCCAGTTTTTAGTTTTGTATTCATGTTCAGTCAGTTTGATAGATGAACTCTCACTTTGCCCAGCCATTTATTGCCTTGGTGTCCATGCGAACACCAGCACTTATCATTAGTCATGAAGTGAAAGCGGTGCGCAACACAAATAATCACCCAGTTAGAACACGGTGTGCCAAGTAGTAAAAGATAATTTAATGAAGCTTAGAGGCAGATAATTAGTCTCAAGGAATTTTAATAAACCAGGTTCTCTAATCAATATATTTATAGATATAATATATAACAAATATATATATTTATAACAAAGTCGGCCTTCTATCACCTGAAGAACATCTCCAGGATTAGAGGACTTATGTCTCAGCGCGATCTAGAGAAACTCATCCATGCAATTATCTGTAAGGCATTGATTACTGCAACAGCGTCTTCACAGGTCTGACTAATAAATCAATTAAACACCTGCAGATGATCCAGAAGCTGCTGCTC
>NW_006800501.1:296088-304342 GCF_000485575.1 Poecilia formosa
TATATATATATATATATATATATTCCCTTTTTCTTACTTTACTTGCATCTTTCACAAACTGAGAACTTCACAATGAGTTAATTTCATTTCATGTATATTATTGTTTCTAAATAAAAACCTAAATCGGCACAGAGCAAGTTTGGTCTTCATAATATAAATGGTATTGCTTCCACTATTTTTTTTCTGGACTTGAACTAATGTGCCGTTAAGCATAAGGGAGCTCATGCTGAGGCCAGGCTGTGGACATCATGGCTTGGTCTTTATGCCCATCTGCTATTTCTATTTCCACTGGGGCTATGTTACACCCACTGTGAGCATGACGCAGTGAGTGTGTTTGTTGGTTGGTCTCCTTTTATTGTTTTTGGGAATATGTCAAACTCTCTACACTTTAGATCTCCATTTTATGTTTCTTTTGCCGCTTATGCCTCTCTAGTAATCAGTTTTCATAACAAACAGTGATATGTGAATAAATGTGGTTGCTTTTTTTTTCCCCAATTCAGTAGTTCAATATTTCCATATCACTGCTTTTAGTGTCTTGGCTGAGATGCATTTTAAAGGTAAGTGCTTACAGTGATGTTAGTGACTTCATAATTTAATTATATCAATTTTGTCATAGGATAAAAAAACAACTTTTATTGCTTGATGGAACACTAATGCCTCTGATACTTTTTAAGATAAAATAACTGAAGACTTTGACTTTTGCTTTGTTTGATCATTGCTGCATCCCCTTGATAGGAAACAATATGCAATTGATATCTATTTTAACACAGAAAAACACATCTAGTCACCACTTTCTACACCCTCTCGTCTTATATATGGGGGACATATCCTGCCAAAACTGACAGACATTCAAATAAATAAATGGTCCAATTAAGTAAGAAATGTGGGACAATCTTGCATATAAAATAAAAGCTTTCCCAAATTATGACTAATGTTAAATTAATATTTATTTGTAAACATCATTAAGCTCTCAATGTCACCATTATTTTAATTAACCTTTTTATTTCAATCTTAGTTCTGTTAGTTTTTTTATTTCATGATTCCCTCACCCTTCCAATTTTTTCATTCTGTATTAATTATTCATCCATCCATCCATTTTCTAACATCCTCGTCCCTTAGTGGGGTCGAGAGGAGTGCTGGTGCCTATCTCCAGCTAACGTTCCGGGCGAGAGGCAGAGTCACCCTGGACAGGTTGAAAGTCTATTGCAGTCTGTATTAATTAGTGATGGGAATTTTAGTTCTTCCAGAGAGCCAGCTCTTTCGGTTCCCAAACTGCTCTTCATTTATTATCATCTGGAACCTCATATTTTAGCATAACTTTGCAAAAAGGAATGTTTTGTATGATAAATCCTTTTGCATTCAATGTTCACTAAATGAGAAGCCTTCTACTTGATTAATATTATGTATTTGTTCTGTTACGAAAGCACACATCCTTACTTCGTATAATATTTTAATACAAATTTGAATTAACTGAAAAACGAATAAAACACTGCATGTAAATCTACAGAACAGACCCATAATAATAATAATAATAATAATAATAATAATTTATTATTATGTAGTATCATCAGCCAGATGTTGCTTTTCTTACACTTGTCAACTATTTTTATAGGTTTTGCAATACACTCTCCTCTTTAGCAGACGAGGGGAAGATGGATGGTGCTAAAAATGGATATTCATGAGCAGAACCTGTTTGAGACTGGGACAGAGGTTCACTTTCTAACAGGACAATGAGTCAAAGCATACGGCTAAAGAAACACTTGCGTGATTTAAGGGAAACCATGTACATTTATAGGAATGGCCTAGACAAAGCCCAGACCCTAATCCAATTGAGAATCTGTGGTCAGACTTGAAGACTGCTGTTCATCAGCAGAAACCATGTAAACCTGAAGCAGCTGGAGCAGGTTAGCCTGGAGGAATGGGAAAGTTTCCAGAGACAAGATGAAGCAAACTCAGAGTCTGATTTACAACAACCTGTAGCTTTAACTGTGACTCTCCTAAAGTACTGAGTATAGGAGAGTCAACAGTTATCCACAATTACTTTTTCTGCTATTTTGTCCTATTTGTTATTTGTTTCATAATAAATAGGAATGAAGTGTGCAAAGTTGGCATGTTCTGAAAATAGAATGATACAGAACCTATAGTAATCCATTTTTTTCCAGGTTGTTAAGTAGTAAAACACAAAAATTGACAAAGGCACTGTAGATAGCTTTGTTACTACAGTCTTTGTTAATCCTTCTATTACCATCAACATTACTGCCACATTTGCTCTGCCAGGAGGTTTTTTTTATCTTTGAGAGAAAACTAACAACTGAAACTATGCTCTATGTCACATGCGACACTTCAATCACTGCTGTGTGGCTGTTTATGTGTAGGCATCCCAGTTGTTTCATAATAAATGGGCAGGTTTGAGTGAATGGTTTTATTGAAATCATTAGCACCAATACAACAAGGCTATATTTACCAGCATTATGTTAGCAGCTCTGTTAGCCAGCCAGTCAGCAGAATGTCGGAGAAGCAGCTGCTGTCAACCAAAGTTCAAATGTTATTTCTGGGTCTTTATGCCTATTGGATATGCCCTAAATAATGTGAGTGTAACTGTTTGTGGGATTAGTTTTACCTAGGGACCACATGATATTTGTAATAATTGGGGAGACTGTCTGTGTTGTTAGTCCGGTAAGAATAGACCATACCTGTAAGTTGTAAAGTTAAAATTCCTCTGCAAATTACCTATTATATTTTTCTGATCTCTGAGGTCCTGTGAAATGTAATTAGACGGTTTTTGTTTTCCAGGCCACATTTTAAACTGAAATTCATCCCCAATTCAGCTTTTAGGCTGATAAACTGTCTACAGAGGTTATTTATGGTTCTATATTTATGTTTCTGTGCAAATTCTGACATTTTGCTGAAATTCATTTATTCTATAGCATTGCTCACACTTTCAAATGTGTGATTTATTTGTAATGTAGACACAGAACAGAATGTGTCTCTTCTGCTCTGACTATTAGTGAAGGTTTGGTGTTTGAACAGACGACTGTCAACACCAGTTATCTGTTCAACACCAACTTTTCAGCCTAAAGTTAAGATGAAAGTTAATCCTGTTGGCTTCAAAAGCCAACAGGTACCCAACAGGAAGGATTTCCTGTTGGCATTTGAGCATGTCATGTGTGATTCTCAAGCATTAGTGGATATGGTTTCAGTCTCATGTTACACATAGAGAGAAGCTGGATGATTCACCTAATAATCCTTAGTTTCTTCTCTGAATGGACAGGGCTTAAGAGATGTCATGAAACTACATCTTAGTTTCATGTCATTTGGGAGCACTGTAGCAGTGCAGCACTGCTCCCAAATGACACAAAACATCTGGTGCAGATCAGATAGTGTATTCGAGAGAGATGGCTGTTGAAACAGTATCGGGGAATAGTGGAATCAAATTCCAATCTAATCCAATTGGCCTCTTTAAAGGTTAACAAAGGTCATTTGTGTCCAGTTTGGTCCAAATCAGATCATGTATGTGTGATTTAGAACCAACCATATGCAAACAGCTAGTGATTGAAATTCACCAATTTGCCACGCCCACATGGTTCAGCCACCAACCGGTGTTGAGTGAAGGATGCAGCACCACATTTTCCTGTTACTCTAGAAACAGTTGGAGCGATAATCTCCATCCAGAGATACAGCGTTCATTCTGCCCGTCACCCACAGCACTTTATAGCAGGCTTGAGATGGTAGGCAACTTAGTTAACTGCCCTGCCCAGGACACGAGCACAATGACATGATAAATGTCAATGTGTTTCTTGACACAGCCCTCCCAAATTGTCACAAGTTTAGTTTCATGTTCTTTCAGGGTCTGTTGGAGAAAAGCCCTGAGGTGTTCATTCAGAAATAATGACGACATGTTCAGTTAACATCAAATTACTGGATAACTCTGCATGTCTGGAAGGAGCTTAACACTCCAACTGTCAATCTTCCACCTGGTAGAGCTGCCAAAAGTTGTCGTTTTTACCCCATGTTAATGCAGCTTTATCACCGTCAGTGATGACATTCAAACCAGCAGTATGTTCCTCCTTCTTTCAACAGTTTGAGAGACTATGACAGAAGTCCAAGACAATACCGTATGTAGTGGAGTTGATTCTGTGTTGTGTCTTTTGGGAATAACAGCCAGGCAACTGCTGATTTGAAGGCACTTTTAATGCTCCTGCATTAAAGTAACATAAACTAGTAGTCAGCTCAGGCTGTTTCTCAGAGTACTCCACAATGCCTTCTCCCACACAGTTCAAAAGAAAAGAGACATAAAATAAATGCCATTTACATTTCAAAACAAACAAACAAATAAATAAACTAAACCCACACCAGAACAATCCTATACAACAACACATGAGTATTATAATATAATATTGTAATATATGAGTAAAGCTCCTTTATGAGTAGAGCTCAAACAAAACACTCTCTGCACCTCACAAAAGTTATGAAACCTGCATTGAGGTAAAAGAAAATAGCAGTGACAAACAGGTTTATTCTTAGAGCATTTCATAGCACGTGTTAAACCATCAATGTTCATTAGCAATGTTTTATGTAGCATGAGAGCTACTAAATATTGACTAATCCAGTCCTACTAGTCTTAGCTGCACCGTAGCAATATTTTACAATAGCAGTCACTTTTATTACTGCTATTGTAATAGCAGTAATGATGGCTGTTGAAATGTAACTACATCTTAGTTGGTATTACTGCTATTGTAATAGCAGTAATATCAATAGGTTCCACAAGTTTGAGATAAGGAAGAATATTTTTGCAACTCACCTTGCTATAAGGAAACTTTTATGCATTGTGAAGTTAACAGAACATCCAACTGAGGGCAGCCCAAAGACAATGGCAAATTAAATATCAACTTAATAAAAACTGACTGTTGACAACATGATCAATAAACATGTTATGCATGTATCATTAAACTTTAGCTAACTAAATTCAGAATATGTAACCCTTAGCAACATGACATAAGTGTAGTATGCAGCAGTATACTACAGCAACTCCTGAGGATGTAACAATACACCAAAATTACAGTTTGATACGTTTGTGGTTCAACAAACCACAAACAAAGAAAAAGTGGCCACTGACAGTAAATTGATTTTTTTTTATCATTAAAGGATAAGCAAGTGTCATGGTGTGAGTTTTAAAATGGACCCAAAAGCAGCAGGCAGTAGTCATAGTTCATTCAGTGAGGAAATTTAATGAAAAAATAAAAATAAAAATCAACTTAGAAAAATCCAAAGTCCAGGGCAACAGAAAATCAGATCATGTATGTGTGATTTAGAGCCAACAAAAAAAATGGGAAACACAAGAGGATACAGGTCACCCAGAGAGAGGTGACATGGATAAGTGCCAAGTTGAACTGGCAAGTGGTGACTGACTATGAGGAGTTTAAATACTGCGGAGGTTGTGAGCCATATAAGAGACCTGAGCAGATGAGCTAATTGATTACAGGTGAGAGTAGTTAGAGCAGGAGCCAGGCTGAGGAGGAGGGAGAAAGTGGTACAAGGAAACAGGAAATAAGTCTAACAATAAACAAGAACTTCAACTAAAGAAATATGCTAAACTAGAACAGAAAATAACTAGAAACAAGAAAAACATGACTAGAATCACTAAGGAAGAATAAAAGTGGAAAACAGATCAAATTGAATTCGAAAAACCCAACTGTGGGAGGTACTCTTCCTCCCACAGTCCGAAAACATGACTGTTATGTTAACTGGTTTCTCTAAATTGTGAATGTGTGTGTGCATGATTGTCCTGTCTGTCTCTGTGTTGCCCTGCGACAGACTGGTGACCTGTCCAGGGTGACCCCACCTCTCACCAGAAATGTTTCGCTGGAGATAGGCACCAGCACCCCTCTTGGCCCCACTAGGGACAAGGGTGTTAGAAAATGGATGGATGGATGGATGGAACCTAAAGAACACCAAAAACTAGAAAATTCCTGCAGAAATTTTAAGGGACCTACCAAAGTGTGCCCGTCGGTTTGGACCCAGCGTTCCGATGCTAAAAATTAGCCTTAATGCTAAATAAATCTTCAATGTAGTCAATAACCTGTGGAGAGTCAGAAGCATGTGGACTAAGCTGTACTTTTACCATTCAGTATGTTGCATACGGTAAAATTAGCCAAAATGCTAATAATAGCATGAATGGTATCAGTAGAATGTGGGGTATCACTACCATGTTGTCACCCATTGACTCAGTCCAATCAGTATTCTAAACATGGCTAATAAGTAAATAAATTGNCAAGTTTGAGATAAGGAAGAATATTTTTGCAACTCACCTTGCTATAAGGAAACTTTTATGCATTGTGAAGTTAACAGAACATCCAACTGAGGGCACATAGCACATTTTCAGCAACAAGGCAATACAAAGTGCTTTACATGAATTAAAAGGAAATACAAACAAAATAACAAACCAAAGAAAAGAGAAAAAGAATCTAATGTTGATCTAAAGCAGTGGTTTCCAAACATTTTCTGGGCTCCCCCTATGGCTTACAAATAGCTGTCTTTTTGAACGACATTTGTTGGGGGGGAATTGACTTTTTTGGGAGCAAAATGAGTCCACGTAGCCAAACATAGACAACAACACCAGTAGCATACAGGCTACTTGTTAACAAGCTTAAGGTGCTGTATTGATATTAGCTAGTCATATTTTAGCTAACTTTACCTGCATCCAACAGCTTTACTCAACTCAGTCTGTTACCTTGGGGGAAAAACTGTGCAAAGTTCTTTGTGTTTTGCTGGTTTGCTGCCATGATTCTAACACACCTGCATAGCTCTGTATAGCAGCAGCAGGTCTCCTTCACTGCCGCACAGGTCAAAACCCAGCATGTATGGCAAGCCATTTTAACATAAATTCGGTTTCGTCTGACTATCCGTAATTACATTCCAGATACCTATAAATGCATTTTGACTAGACTAAGCTACATTTTGACTATCCGGAATGGTAATGTAAGATATCTGTATTTACATTCTGACTAGTAAGAATAATAATTCAAGATATATTCAATTATATTTTAACAAGTCAAAATTCCTTTCAAGATATCTCAAATGACGTCACTGGATCTGTCATTTGACGGGACAATAACCGTAATTACGATTTAAGATATCTTCAACACAATTATGACTAAGTCAAAATTACAATTTTAGATATCTGCATTAAGAATGACGTGGAAGCCCCTTTCTGGTGTCCAAACAGTTGCCTGCAGAATTTTATGTTTCCTGCACAAAATTGTCAGTAAATGCCACAAATTAGAAATAGTTTGACAATGTTGGAAATGCGGAGATAGCAAAACTTCATAAACTATAAGACTGCTTCTGATATCTGCAAAGAATTTCCTGTTTATTCATTTCTGATGAACCAAATGCACTTAAAAACAGCTTTGAAAAGCTAAAATTGCTATTGTCAAACCATTTTCAACATGAAAGTGGTGCATTTTCAAACATCTTTTTTTGTTTTCTCTATTTTTCATTGTTTTATTAAACTTTCAAATTGCTACTCAAGTCAGGAACGTTTTGACTAGACAGAATACTAATTCAAGATATCAGTAATGTAATTCTGACTAGTCGGAATGCCAATTTAAGATATCTTAAATAGAAAAGCTGAGTAATTCAAGATATCTTGAATTCATTTAGAGATATCTTAAAAGGAATTTTGACTAGTCAAAATTATAATTCAAGATATCTTTAATTTAGTTTTGTCTAGTCATTATTTGCTTTTAAGATATCAATAATTCAATTTTGACTAGTCAAAACTACATTTCTCCTTTCCAAAAATACATTTAAGATATCTTGAATCATGGAGTCATTAGAGATATCTTTAATTAGAATTATGACTAGTCAAAACCAAAATTGAAGAGGTCATCGAAATCTTGAATTTACTTTATGAGTAGTTATAATTTAATTGTAGTCTGAAATGTGTATTTCAGATAGTCAGTAATTCATTTTAGATATCTTGAATTGAAGTCTCCATAGAAGTCAATGGTAAATCTGACGTTATTTTGTCTAGACTAGCGGTTCTCAACGTGGGCGGTACCGCCCCCCCAGGGGGTGTTCAGAGGACGGCAGGGGGCGCTGGCGGACATTTTTACAAAAGGGGGGCGCTGGGACGCCTTTGGGGGGCGTTTGGTTGAAGGTAAACTTTACACCTTAAATGCACAACAATACCAGTTTAGACTTTGAGCAACTTGGTAAAACTGTATTGTTTAACATTAAACCATGCTTGGCT
>NW_006800501.1:304859-306218 GCF_000485575.1 Poecilia formosa
GCGCACATTGCACAAAACTCTGAAACAGGAGAAGCGGGACATAAAACGGAGCAACGAACTAGATGTGAATTATGGCATAAAAACAGAGAATCCAACGTTGAACAGTGAAAAAATCAACACATGATGTGAAACATGATGATTAGGCGGCGCAGCAGGTGATGAGTGAAGATTAATGATGGTCAATAAATGATAAAGTAAATCTAACAACAGGAAAGAAACTAAAGTGGACATAGCAATAAACCGAGAGAGGACAATATTAATGAAAGGAAACTAAATGGAAATGAATGAAGAAGAAAATGCAAGAATAAACTAAGAAACTAAAGTAAATACAGAGGAATAAACTGGTATGGCAAGACCTTTAGAGCAATAATTAATACAGAGACTGTATGGCAAGAATAAACAGACACTATTTCCAGATAAAAGGTAAAATAATATTGTTGAAATGTCATGGGTTTGTTGAGACCACATCTAATACAGAGAATAAATATATCTTACAGACCATAACAGTAAAGAACTTATCACTTATTTATGTTTTTAATTAGATTTGATTAAGAACCAGATTTGTTCTTTGTAATTTCTGTACAGTAAAACTATTAATCTATAAATCAATAGACAGGTCTATATAAAGATATAATCCATGTTTCTGTCTCATATTTATATGGCATTAAAGGATCTGGAACTTTTGTTTTTCCACTGAAAGCTCTGGTTTGAACAATAAATGTCATGTGGGTGAATTTTATGGATGATACTCTGATGTCCCATTCTCCTGAAGGCAGCACAGAGCTGCAGCACCAGAAACCTACAAGAAGAGCTATGATTAATGTAGTTACAGTTCTATCCATGTTTAAATGTTGCAGAGCTCAGTCGTTTTGCAAATAGTTCAAAGTTTAAAAAGGCATGTTGTTCATCTTTTATCTGATCATTTTGTGGAATATTTAAAAACTAGAAAATGGCACAAGAATATTTTTCCATTGATTGGCTGCTGTTAGGCCTACTAATTTTAACTTGAATGTTCATTGCATTTTTCATAGACGCCTGTGAAAATAATTTCTATTCCCATGAGTTTTTTGTTCTCTGGGAAATTATTTTTGATGATAAATACAGAAACAAGCATAAAAATCAAAACATCTACAATAGTGACAGTTATATTAATAATAAAATAATAGTCAGTGCAAAGTAGCCTACAAATTCTTTGGTGGGGGGCGGTGAGGGACCTGGATAAAGGCTAGGGGGGGTGCTGGCCCAAAAAAGGTTGAGAAACACTGGTCTAGCAAAAAGTTTTTACGTCAGGCTACACAGCTGCTACATCGATGAGCTGCTCTATGCTGTAGTTGGGGATTTGTTGTTTGCTGCTGAGCA
>NW_006800501.1:336131-339182 GCF_000485575.1 Poecilia formosa
GAGTTCAGTTGACCTCAGTTAATTTGGATCCAAATTTGTTATTTATTCTTTGATTTATTCTTGCTTTAAATCTTAATGTTTTGTCAACAATTTTTTGAAGAATTAAAACCGAGACTTTTTCTACTTTGAACATTTTTTGTCCTTGTTTGAGTCTGGTCCTTCACACCAGGCCTCTGGTAGAGGACCCGAGCTCAGAGGATGAAAGAGACCACCCGAGAAGGGAATTTTTTTTTAATTATATATATATATATCCTCCTTGGACTGCCACCTTATCGTGGTGGAGAGGTTTGAGTGTCCCAATGATCCTAGGAGCTATGCTGTCTAGGGCTTTATGCCCCTGGTAGGGTCACCCAAGGTAGACAGGTCCTGGGTGAGGAACCAGACAAAGTGCAGCCCGAAGACCCCTATGATGAGAAATAACTTTGGACTTGGTGTTCCCTCGCCCGGACGCGGGTCACTGGGGCCCCACTCTGGAGCCAGGCCTGGAGGTGGGGCACGATGGCAAGCGCCTGGTGGCCGGGCTTTTACCCATAGAGCCCGGCTGGGCTCAGCCCGAAGAGGAGACATGGGTTCCCCCTCCCATGGACCCACCATCCGTGAGAGGAGCCAAAGGGGTTGGGTGAAGAGTGTGATGGGTGGGTGGGGGCCCTGGCGGTCCAATCCTCGGTTTTAGAAGCTGGCTCTTGGGACGTGGAACGTCACCTCTCTGTTGGGGAAGGAGCCGGAGCTGGTGTGTACGGCTGAGAGGTTCTGCCTAGAAATAGTCGGTCTCACTTCAACGCATGGCTCTGGTTATGGAACCAGATCCTTGAGAGGGGCTGGACGTACTTCCACTCTGGAGTTGCCCACGGAGAGAGGTGTCGGGCAGGAGTGGGCATACTTGTTGCCCCCTCATCTCGGCGCCTATATGTTGGGGTTTACCCCGGTGAACGAGAGAGTAGCCTCCCTCCACCTATGGGTGCGGGGACGGGTTCTGACTGTTGTCTGTGCTTACGGGCAGAACAACAGTTCAGATTACCCACCCTTCTTGGAGTCCTTAGAGGGGGTACTGGAGAGTGCCCCTCCTGGGGACTCTCTTCTTCTACTGGGGGACTTCAACGCTCACATGGGCAATGACAGTGAAAACTAGAGGGGTGTGATTAGGAGGAAAGGCCCCCCCTATCTGAACTCGAGTGCTGTTCTGTAGTTGGACTTCTGTGCTCGTCATGGATTGTCCATCACAAACACCATGTTCAGGCATAAGGGTGTCCATATATGCACTTGGCACCAGGACACCCTAGGCCGCAGTTCGATGATCGACTTTGTCATAATTTTATCGGATCTGCGGTCGTATGTCTTGGACACTCGGGTGAAGAGAGGTGTGGAGCTGTCCACTGACCACTACGTGGTGGTGAGTTGGCTCTGGTGGGGGGGGGGTAGGATGCCGGTCAAACCTGGCAGGCCCAAACGTGTTGTGTGGATCTGCTGGGAACGTCTGGCGGAGTCCCTTGTGAGGCGGAGCTTTAACTCCCATCTCTGGAAGAACTTCGAACACGTTCTTGGGGCGGTGGGGGACATTGAGTCTGAGTGGACCATGTTTCGTACCTCCATTGCCGAGGCAGCTTATCGGAGCAGCGGCCGCAAGGTTGTTGGTGCCTGTCGCGGTGGCAACCCTCGAACCCGTTGGTGGACACCTTTGGTGAGGGATGCTGTCAGGCTGAAGAAAGAGTCTTATTGGGCCTTTTTGGCCTGTGGGACTCCAGAAGCAGCTGATGGGTATTGGCAGGTGAAGCGGTGGTTGCTGAGGAAAAAACTCGGGCATGGCAGGAGTTTGAAGAGGCCATGGAGAAAGACTTCTGTACGGCTTCAAGGCGATTCTGGTCCACCATCCGGCTTCTCAGGCGGGGGAAGCAGTGCAGCACCAACACTGTTTATAGTGGGGATGGTGGTGCTGCTGACCTTGACTCAGGACGTTGTGGGCCAGTGGGCAGAGTACTTCGAAGACCTCCTCAATCCCACCAACATGCCTTCCATTGAGGAAGCTGAGCCTGGGTACTCTGGGTCCCTCTGCAGGGTCCTAGAGGTTTCTGGGAGTTCACCCAACCCATCTATATGTGTTTTGTGGACTTGGAGAAGGCATTCGACTGTGTCCCTCGGGGGGCCCTGTGTGGGGTTCTCCGGGAGTATGGGGTACAGGGCCCTTTGATACGGACTGTCAGGTCTCTTTATGACCGGTGTCAGAGTCTGGTCCGCATTGCCAGCAGGAAGTCAGGCTCGTTTCCAGTGAGAGTTGGACTCCGCCAAGGCTGCCCTTTGTCACTGATTCTATTCATTACTTTCATGGACAGAATTTCTAGGCGCAGCCGAGCTGTTGAGGGGATCCGTTTTGGTGGCCTTAGGATCGCATCTCTGCTTTTTCCGGATGATGTGGCCCTATTGACTTTATCAGGTTGTGATCTGCAGCTCTGGCTGGAGCGGTTGGCAGCCAAGTGTGAAGCGGCCAAGATGAGGATCAGTGCCTCCAAATCCGAGGCCATGGTCTTGAGCTGGAAAAGGGTAGAGTGCCTTCTCCGGGTCGGGGGGGTCATCCTGCCTCAAGTGGAGGAGTTTAATTATCTGGGGATCTTGTTCACGAATGAGGGAAGAAGGGAGAGGGAGATCGACAGGCGGATTGGTGCAGTGTCTGAGGTGAAGCCGGCACTGCACTGGAGAGAGCTGAGTCAAACAGCGAAGCTCTTGATTTACCAGTTGATCTACGTTCCCACCCTCATCTATGGTCATGAGTTTGGGTCATGACTGAAAGAACGAGATCATGGATACAAGCGGCTGAAATGTTTTTCCTCCGCAGGGTGGCTGGACTCTCCCTTAGAGATAGGGTGAGAAGCTCGGTCATCCAGGCTTCACTCAGAGTAGAGCCGCTGCTCCTCCACATCGAGAGGATCCAGTTGAGGTGGCTCAGGCATCTGGTAAGGATGCCTCCTGGACGCCTCCCTGGTGAGGTGTTCCGGGCACGTCCCACCTGAAGGAGGCCCTGGGGAAGACCCAGGACACGCTGGAGGGACCATGTCTCTC
>NW_006800501.1:339365-345324 GCF_000485575.1 Poecilia formosa
TATTAATAAGTTACATAACTAATTAAAAGAAAAATCAAACATGGAGAATTTAGAGTGAAGAACAACCATTCAATTTAGAATCACTCTTTTCTGTGTGTTATAGTCTTCAGTTTTTGTGTTATTTCCTTTAAATATGACTCATCATGAAAATTGTCAGTCTTTTACAACATGATAATCAGAGAACCGTAACCGACTGTAATAATTCCATCTTCTATGTATCTCTGCCCAGTAGTGCATTAAAGCTGCATCAGCAACCACTCTGTTCCAAACTATTGAATTGTTTTGCAGCTGTAACCTTTGTGTTCTAACTACAATTTGTATAACTTGATTCAACAGCTGATTTCCATGTTGTTTGTAATGAGGGAACATGTAGAGACAGACAGACAGCTCTGTTTCACTAACAGGCCCAGCGGTAACAAGCTCTATGCTAATCACAATCCTAATGAAAGCATATCTCTAGGCCTGATTCAGCTGGAGAATAAATGCCTTCATTTAACCCAGCATGGGGGCCCTAACACTGAGAAAGTGCTGCTTTTAAATACACAAACCATGCAGCACAGCTTGGCTTTCCAACAAAGCAATATGTTTTTCGTCACTGACAGTGAGGAAGGTAGAACCAGTTAGGCTAAAGCACTGGCTTCAATCAACTTACATTGATAGGATTTTCGCTGCTTCAGGTAACAAATCCTAGAAACACAACCAGGGTGACTCGCTGTAATAAAACTTAAATATTTATTACTCACTGTAATATTCAAAACATGCAATTTATTGCCATTAGAATATTATTATATAAACGAGGCTTGTATCAGTTATCGGAGATATCCTACAGAAAGGTTACTGCGCTTGTACATGCAGGACAGACAACATGACTGAAGGAATAAACAAGAAGTTTAATGAGAAAATGTGTGAACGTCGGTGTGTGCTACAATCAATTTTAAAAATCTTGTATCATATTATCCCAGTGTTCTTTCCTTGGCACCTTGGCTTCAATTCTTTCTGACATAAGGCTTTTTTCCGCTAAACCGTCTCTAACCAGTAAAGTCCCGAACCGTCCTGGCCAGATTCATTTCTATTAGCAAATCTGGCGTGGCCCTGTCCAGCTGTTCACAGATTTTCGTATCTATTTTAGGGGTAGAACTAGCAGGTCCAAACCCAGTAGGCACAGAAGCGATTTGATTGAAAACCTATGGAACAGGTATTTTGAGACTATTTTCACTCCATATTCAGCAGACCTGCAAGCTGCAGCAATAAAGAAGAGAGAAACAGTGCAGCCGTGGTCAGCTTTCTGATGGGACTACAGTTTTTTACAGACACTGTGAATAGTAGGTTGTGATGAGAGTTTTATTTTTGATTTGGATTTTTAAAAAATAAATAAAGTTAAATCTGGAGAGACTCAAACAGAGAAAGAAGGCGATTAAAAGAGTTTAATGACAAAATGAACATAAAAATAAACAAAGTTCTTTGGCGATCAGGCCCCGGCCGGGGACATCGAGATGGACTTCGATAAGCTCAATGAACATTCCTGATGCAGCATAGGAATGTAGACCCCCCCGGGGCCTGTACTGGTGGCGGCGGTCGGAGGAAGATGAGACCTGAGAGCTGGGAGCAGAAGGTGGAGATGGGGTGGAGGTGGGTTAATCGCAGCTGGTGAGCAGAGGAGGCTATGGGTGAAGGTCCTTTTGAACTGGAGCCCAAACGATGATTGGCTGGAGCGAGGCTTGGTCCGCGCCGATAGGTCCAGGTTGCAGAGAGGCGGGCGCTGATTGATGAGGCAGGTGCGACTAGAGTCTTCCAGACTGAACTTTTGTCAAGACTCCATTTCATGTGTGGTTTTTGGTTTACATCTTTTGACTGCATTAGCTAAATCCGAATGGTTGCACATTTAAAAAATAAAGTGCCAGAATATAATTATATTTACATGTATAGAGAAATAATCAGCTGATCTGAGCCTTTATCTTTACTTTTGGGTCAGCAATGGATTTCTGTAAGACGAAGTAAAATACCTGGGTTAATTTGAGTCCATCAGAATCAGAACCTTCAGGTTCTCCATTGCTGAGTGTTGCCGAAAAGTGGTCCACAGTGCACAATTGGTCCCTTTAAAGGTTCCGGAAGAGACTGTCATAGGTGGAAGTGGAAGAAGTAAACTGTGCACTTTAGAAGCTTAATGTCAGATTTATATTTAGATAAAGGTGCTTCATGATGAATAGTATTTGTTAACATTTATTATTCTGATGGTTCAACTACTTTTGTGGTAGTTTGTTGGTGTACCAGCAGCTGCGCTCTATTTCCCGCATATTGGGACTTATAAAGGAGAGGTGCATGTGCACGGTTTTAGACATCTGAACTTTTTTGTGCATGGCACTTTTCTAAATTTGTCCAATTTTTAGTGTGAAAGCTGCAGGCCGCAGCGCTGGTCCTGTTTTATTCTGAAAAAATATATAAGCGGAGTACAACTAAATACCATCAACATAGTCTTTCAGTCTGTTTTGGATGAAGATCATCTGTGCAGTGCCCACCAGCCCAGTTACATACTTCAGGATCTATGGACTTATTTCTCCATTTATACAAACATTTATGGTGTTTTAGAAATGATTTAGTTCATTAGTCCAGATGTAATCTATTTGGACATAATAAAAAGTTGTAGCCCCAGGTTCACCCCTATTACTTGTCACTTGGGCTTAATGTATAGTTGTCCTGAACAGGATGTCCACACACACAGGGAGTGAGAGTGGGATTCCACTGACAGCAGAGTGGGAGGAAAGGTCAGTCACAGTCAGGGTCTGCACCTGGGTTTGTCTCAACCCATTTCTCTCTTACTCTACATTTCTAGATCTCTCTCACACCTTCTCAACCTCTTTCTCACACATGCACACACAATGACACAAGCAAGTCTAAGTCAACAAAATAAAGCCTTGCATTTTCTCTTGTCAGGAACTGAGCTAGACTGCTGACCTACAGCTGTAACAGGCCTTAAGGGGAGCTGTGATTGCGTTGCTCTTTGAAGGTTGGACTTGAGCTTCTGTCAGTTCTGCGCTCCAAGAAAAAATAACTCTGGTGGCGTCTCGTGTGCTTTAACATCTGACTTAGCAACTGTGAGCTGTTAGCTTTCAGTGGCACGCTATTAATATTTAGATTAATAATAAAAATTAATAATAAATATTATTTTTTTTAAATGTCAGTTAACAGTTCTCCATTAATAGTTACCATATTGGACAACTCTGTAATCTTCTTAATTTGTGACTGTAAGTTATTTAATCTTTTTAACATTTATTTCCCTTATTGCTGTAGTTTTGAGATCATGGGTGGGTGGGGCAGTGGATCGCCATGAGGTTGATGATTGGGGGTATGCACACCAGGAATTGATGATTGGTATGCACACCAGGAATTTCATGTTTTATTCCATTTGTCCACATTATATTGTATTGTAGCTAATTTTATTGATGTACAATTTCTTTTTGATTGGATTGCATGTAAATCCATTCATCTTGTCAACACTCACTTATATTTGCAGGGTAGCAAGGGCACCCTGCAATAAATATCAGGGATGGCAAAAACTGTCAAAAACCTAAGAAGTATAATGAGGAGGAGCAGATTGTGTCATTTCCACAGAACAGCTGTTGAGGTTAAAGTGTGTGTGTGTTCCTACCTGCCCCCCTCTTTCCTTGCAGGATTTTTATTTTTTTTTTAATTCCTTTTTTTAATCAGGTAAAATCCCAATGAGATCTAGATCTCATTTGCAAGAGGATCCTGGGCAGAAATCTGTAGCACACAACAACCTGGTTACACAATAGTAAAACTAAATAAAACATACTGTAATTGTAACTAGCAGTTGAAGATTCCATAGCTGGAGCTCATAGAGTCTTTTCAGAAGGTGCTGGAAGAGGGATGTTTCCTGAAACAGATGCAAGAATGTTTTGCTCACACTGGTGTAAATTAGTCTCTTCTCAGTCTTTATGACTTGTTGTCCCCAATTTCTACTTGTTGTCCTGAAAAAATCTGCTTCCTTGTTCCTCAGCAATTCTGAATTTTTTGTTCCAAGACTTGCTTCCTTGAATCTCCACAATGTTCCTCCTACCAACCTCCTAGGTCACGCAGCCTGGATTCCTCGCCATCCACATGCTGCTCACTCACCTGCCTGGCCATCTTTTAACCTCTCTTTCACACCTCTTAAGCCAACCAGGAAAAAGGATCATAGAAGGAGAAGGCATACCTTGATAGAATCTAGGGATAAATTGTATAAAAGTTCAACAAATGGAACAGAGCGTCACAAGCTGGGATCACCTGTAGAGGGCAGCAGAGAGGAGCTAGCATCCACCAAGACCACAGAACTGGCATCAGAGCCTGAGCAAAGCTGAGCAAAGCTTGACTGATCGTATGAGGCCCAGATCCAATTATTGTTGCTGCCAGCAATTCTAAATCAGACCAATCCTGACTAACAGAATTAACTGCCTAGTTAAACCAAGCACAGTTGGCACTCTTCAACCTCTACAGATCTCTGTTGAAGATCCAGGACATGCAGTTTCCTCCTTCCAGAAGTCAATTTCTAACCTCAACTCAAAGAAACAAGCTTCTGAAAAATACATTTGCTGTGAGGTACAGGAGCATTCAGAGATCCTGAGTCTTCTCTGAATCTCATTAACAGTCTCAGCAGTGAGACTGTTGATGAGTCTCACTGTGCAACAGTGATGTGCAACAGTGCACATCACTGTTGCAGTGATTTTCACAGGAGATACTCCTCCAGTAAAGTGACCCTCCATTGGAAATGGAGGGTCACTTTCCAGGGGTCAAGGAGAAAAATTTGGTAAAATGCAACCTTGAACCTCCCTCAATGGTAACCACTGGAGACTGAAAATAAATTTTTTGAGTCACAACTATTCATAATAATTTCTGCTTTAATCTATGAGTGTGTAAACGATTCTCGTGATGTACTTGAGTCTGCATTGCTAGGTAGAATAACAAATGGAGAAAAAGTGTCATATCTATTACATTTAACATTTTAATCTGTCCCTTGATGGAATTATTTCCTCCCTGTCTCCCCCTTTTGTTTTTATGAAGCGTCAGAGAGAACGCTACACATCCAAGTGTTTGCTGTCAACAAAGATAGAGCAGGTTGGATCCCACTCTTTTTAAGTTTTTGTAGTTTCCTCTTTATTGTGGTGTTCTTCATGCATGTGTATGTTCCAGTACCATCTGCGTGGTGACATCAGATTGTCCCACATAAGTACAAAATGGCTTTTAGGATATCTTAAATTGATTTTTAATTATAGTAAATAAGAATCTTGATTCTTATGTGAATTGATTTTTTGGCACACCCTGAATGACCTTCACAGAGAACTTTGTTTAGGAGCAAAAGACATCTTTCTGTAGCAGATGGACTTTAAATCCATTGTCTTCATCTTTTTTTCTCCAACATTTAGAAAAATATGCATTATAGAAAAATGACAAGCATTCTCTCTCCACCTGCTGGCCAGTTCAAACAAGATTAATGGTCATCAGGGACCAGTCACTATCACCCATTTCACTCTGAATGTAGACCATTAGTGCTTCTAATGACTGTGTTTCTGTTATTGTAACCTCCAGAGATATTAAAAATACCAGATTAAGAAAGGTATGGCTGTGAATTACAATGCTGCCTACAAGTTATCTAACAGGCTGGCCTACAGTAATGCCCGAAGAGATCTGACACAGTGAGGAGCAATTCAATAACAACGACCCTCAGAACATGTGGAAAGGACTCAGGACTATGGCAGACTATAAGAACACCAGCCAGTGGCTCAGTGGGGATCCCTCTCTTCCCAATACACTGAACAGTTTCTTCTCTAGATTTTTAACACCACTAATGGCAGAGAAAGCAATCCTCCCATCCAACTAGAGGAGAGACATCAGCCCCTAATCCTGCAGCTCAACCAGGTGACTTCTTCTCTGAAGAGGATTAACCCTGACACAGCTGCACAACCAG
>NW_006800501.1:345610-352276 GCF_000485575.1 Poecilia formosa
ATTGAACTACACACAGCCCTGACACATCTGCGGCATCCAGACACTTATGTTAGGATGCTATTCGTTGACTTCAGCTCAGCATTTAATACCATTGTCCCAGAGAAGCTGATAGTGAAGCTCCATGACCTGGGACTTTCATCATCAATGTGTCTTTGAATCAGGATCCTTCTCAGGTGGTGAGAATAGGGGACTGAACATCATCCACTCTGGATGATCATCCACCCTGGTTGATGTTCACAGCCATGTGGTGTACACAGCACACCACATGGCTGTGAACTTTTTCAGGTTCTTTTTCCACTGTTCATCCATGGTTGTGTAGCCATCCACTCCTGTAAAAGGGTTCTAAAGTCTGCAGAACCAAGCTACAACTGTAGTCAGTCTGATAACAAACAATAATAAAACCCTGTAAAGAGGAGACCCACTGTCCCGGTGGTCTTCACTGAACAACCTGGTACTGAACACCAGCAAGACCAAGCAGGTCATAGTGGACTTCAGGAGTTCCAGGAGGACGGTGCACACGCCACAAGCAGAGGTGGTGGAGTGCGTGGACAAAATCAAATTCCATGACCTGGTCACTGAACACCTCTTTTCTGATGAGGAAGACACAACACAGACTCTTCTTCCTCAGGAAACTGAAAAGGTCTGAGGACGGGAGTCTCTGCTCAGCTGCTCAAGAACTTCTGTAGGGCCGTTATTGACAGCATCCTCTGCCTCAGTATGACTGTGTTGTAGGGCAACTGCACAGTCCAGGACAAAAAAGACGTGGCAGGGCGGTGAAAACTGGATCGTGGGAGTCAGTTACCAAACCTGGACTTAATATATGCTGGCATACTGCAAAGTAAGGCGAGTCGTATTTCTGTTGATCCCACTCACCCAGAACACAAACTGTCTGTACCTCTGCTGTCAGGGAAACGGTACAGGTACCTAAAGACTACAACCACACGACTAAGGAACAGGTTTTACTAGAGCTGTGAAATCCATCCAAGAAATATACTTAAATTAAATTGAAGTTAATATTGTACCCTGTTATTGTGCATTGTTATATCAGCATTTGAAATTTGCCCCAATTATAGCTGGCTTAACTTCACAAACATGTGGAAGTTGCTACCCATCATATTTGCATTTTATTTCAGTAGACATATGTGAATGTGTGTGTGTATCATTTTCAACCAGTGAAGCCTATTTCTAGCTGGCCAGTGTGTTAGGCAGCCCAGATTGGCAGTGACAGCTCACCTGTGGTGCAAAGGGCAGCAGTGGCCTGAAGGCAGCAAGAGGGGGGAATAGTAAGGGAGGAAAAGAAGGGTGGGCTAGAAGGATAGCAGCTAAAATCCAGCATGAGTCACACACATGCACAGAGACAGTGTATGTGTGTGATCACATTACTTAATGCACTGTGCAGGTGGGGGACAGAGGTGGTGAAGGTGTTAGCTACTACAGACAACAAGTATCGCCTGAGATGAAAGAAGGTAAAGAACCAAAGATGTTGGGGTGGGCAGAAGGGAAGCGTATTTTTTATAGGCTAAGGAGCACAAAGCTCCTAGAATGTGTTTTCTGCATGGTTGTTTAGTGAAACTGAACAAAAATGTACATTCCTTGGTCTAACAGTTTTAAAATATAAGAGGAACAAAAGCTTTGTGGTGATGGTTCTGGTAAATGGGTTTACAGTTATCCATTTAAACAAGGCAATGATTCCTTCACTAGGGTTGAACTACGATTGGTGACTTAGAATTCAAGTACAAGTGCAGCAATTTATTACTGTAGCAATGATTATGCTTCTATATCAAAGAAACAATTCAAAAACTTTTGGAGTTTCTTAAAATTGATCATTAATAGTAAAATTGTCAGTTATCCTAATAGTAGTAATTATTTGTATTCAGTTTCTAATTGCACATTTATTTATTCATCCCTTCATTCAATAAAATGTTTCCACTGATTGATTGGGTTGTACCAGATTGCACATAAAAAAACTGGCACAGAAAGTGAGGAATACATCCAAAGTTATTTATGTGGTTCAAAAAGAACTTTACTAAGGAGGGTCTGTTATTGGACTCAGAAACAGTGCCTTTAAAAATATCCTTTTTTATTGCTTTTACAATTCAATCATTATCAAATAAGTTTTAATTTCTTTTTTACAAAACCATTAATTTAAAGTCAAAGTAATATTTGATTTCTACAAAATAATGACAATTAAATCTAAATATGAAACATGAAATTAGTCATTGCACAAATATTCACCTCCTTCTAGTCAGTATTTAGAAGACGCTCTTCTGGCTTTAATCTCAGCACGGAGTCTGTGTGGACAGTTCTCAATCCGGCTGCACATCTGGATTCTACGTTTTTGATCTACTCTTTAAGTTGTGTGGGGATCTGCTGAGAACAGATTCCTTGCATGTCTTGATGATGGATTTAACTGAACTCTAAGGGACCTTAGAGACCTTTATTCTGATTTGCTTGGAGCTGATTAATTTTCATGCTAACACTAAGAAACAGCATTCTTTAGTTAGCCAGGAATACTGATTCACCTTCCAGACACTGGTGTCTTTATACTACATTCACTTGAAATACAGTCATTCCACGCAGCTGATCTCCATTCACCCCATTGTCTGACTACTAGCACACATTGTCTGGACCTCTGTTAAGTTGAACATTATGAAGCAGGTGGATATGTATGCAGTCACTTATTTTATGTTTTTTGTATATATATATTTCTTTATTTGTCATTTTGTATGAGTCATTTTAAAATGTAATGTTAAAACTTCTTTTTGTAAATTTTTAGCAACAAGACAATTTTTGTTGAGCAGGATTGATTTACAAAAGCATTAATAAAGGTAAAATGCCAAGGGGTTAAATACTATTTGAATACTGTTTACTAAGGATTTTCAAGGAAAATGGAGAAGCTGGGTCAAAAGCAACATGGAGAAAAGAGACAGGAGTGTGAGTTTTATAACACTGGGAGGAAGATGGAGAGGCTTCAAGAAGAGGAAATGGAAAAGGATTGTTGGAGGCAGGGAGAGTGACTGGGTGATAGTGGGAAACAAGAGAAGAGGCTCAGATCAAAATAGCTGTTTGTCCTGTCTGATGGTTGGCAAGCAAGCAGCGATAATGAAGACTTCAGAGCACACAGATCATCCAGCTCTGCTGGAGACCAGAGGCCAAGAGAATGAAGGGGGAAAAAACAAAGAGGTAGGAGGGTGATGATGAAACAAACTGGCTGCTTTTTGATGCTTTGTGCTTTTCACTGGCAGCATGCAGCCTGTGTCTGCTCTGTGTCAGGTAATAAAACCCTGATAACAGAGAACAAGACTGAATCATCAGAATATTGTTCTCTCAGTGGCAGAAGGAACTGCAACATAAAACAGATCATTAAAACTTCTTTGCATGCAGTAGATTGATAAAATGAGTTCACTCAAACTTGTTTTTTACTGTAGTTGTACTGATGTAAGAGAAATAAATTACATTTATGGAATTGTTTGTGTAGAATGTTACTGCTGTTCTTTATTATTTCTACCTCTGTTTTTCTATGTATTTGGACAATGGTGGTTCAACAACCAGTTTAAAACCATGTTTCCTTTGTCCATCTCGTGCTACTACAAATCTTCCTTTGTTTTCTTGTTTAATTAGTTTTGATGTTAATTATTCATTATTCCACTTTTATTTTGTCATAGTTCATTCATTAACCTGATATGTTTACTATTTTATCTTTCAGTATTTTCCTTTTGTCTTGTCAGTACGTAGTTAGACTGCATGCCAGTAGTTAAAGAAAAATATTGTGCAATAATTCAGCTGTAAAATTTAGTTATTTTGTTAATACATTTTCAGATTTGATTAGAAATCAGCGTGTCAGTGATCATTCTTTGCTGTGTGAATAATTTCTTCTGAATTCATTCTTTCACAAGAGACTGAGTTTGGCTTATGACTCCATTTGCTGCAGTGAGTGCCCTGATTAAACTAAAGAATTTAAATGTTGTTCATAACCTAACAATTTAACAACAAATTACTGATAATCAGTAATTACATGAGGTGTTTTAATCAGTTTATGAACAACTGGTTTGAGGACAATATTTAGTCCTATGATGCTGTTCTACATTTTCAATTTTGTGGCTCAACATTGATCATAGATAATCCTAAAGCTGCTCTAAAGATTTTGAAAAATTAGATCACGAAAAAGCTGCAAGTGGTGGCATTTTACTCTGCTAAATAAAATGCCAGTGAAGGTAGTTCTGCCTTAATTCTACTCAGTAAAATTAAGGCAACACATTACAACCAATATTCAGCCAGAAACTTCTTGCTTCAAGGCAATAGTGCCAACAACTGTACCACTGTGCAACTTTAATTGTTGTCACTAAAATATACAAACGTGCAATTTTTTAAAATCTAGCATTGTCTAAAGAACTGGTCAATTTATTTGAAATCTTTTCCAAATTTCAAGACATTTTTAGCTACATGATCTTTATATACCCATTCTTTAAAGCCCTCCAATTTGAAAATACTTTATGGAGGCTTGAAAATCAAATCATCCATTACTTGCACTGTAACCTATAAGACACACAAAGCATACCTTTCTACTTACATCATCTGCAGATTTGTGTTGAACAGTAGGAACATAACTTTCCTTTTGGTAAATCCTTTTGTGTTTTGTTGGTAGTTTTCAAACGACTCCTTCCGAAACTGATTTGCACAAACTACAACTTTCTTTCTGGGAGATTACAAGCGAAAACAAAATGAATCTGTGTTCGTGACTTGGACAAAAAAACTGCATGAACACATGCTGTGTATTGCAGCCAACAGCAAAACATTTTCCCTTTCCAGCAGCCATTGTGCAGAGTATCCAGCAGAACAAACTTATCTCTTGTGTCACAAAATTGTGACAACAATTCAGAGGTTTTTGAAACAGGTCAGTAGAACATTTACTAATGCCAAAAAGAAAAAAAAAGTCTTGGTGCTTTATTTATTTATTTTTATTTTATTTATTTATTTTTGAACAGGAACCATTTCAAGAAGCAGAAATCCTAAGGGAATGACAGAAACATGGAAAAGTGAATTTTGAGTAATAGAGTTTAGGTAAACTGTGTCATGATGTGGGGTGGTTGGTGGTGAGAAAGACGCCGGTGAACCCAGGAAGTCATGATGAAAATGATGATTTTAATACAGTGACGTGCGGTGATGTTCATTGCTGGTGAGGCACTGACTTATGACTTAGGCACCACACATGTTATTGGACGTACGGAAATTTCGCTCAGGTATACAACGCTGGGGGGCAAAAAGATTAATCATTTACATGTCATCCATAGCCGTTAACTCAGTGAAACTTAGAAATGTAGGTATTAATTTCGTGCTATGATCCACAGCAAAGTGTGTTCGCCAAGCTACGCAGACTTGTTGTCATAGCAACTGACAACAATGCCGCTTTGAGGATTTAACACCAAAAAACATTCAAGAATTTTGCACACAGAACAGAACATTTAGTCTGTTGTTGTAGGACGTTTTAGGATTAATGTTTTATTAATAAATAATTGCTGTGGTAGATTAGCTACCGCTTCTGCTTTACTGAATTATTTAGACAAACATTAGCCCACAAAACGCACATTTCATGAAAAAACAACAAAAAAACATCTCATTGCTGTCTTACCTTTATCTATCAATGAAATCCATGCACCGCTAATTCTGCACAAAAATATCTGTTCATCCAAACCCGCGTCTATCCTCGGCATGTCTTTTCTACTGTGAGAATCATAAAACTGTCTGGAAGCAAAACTTTCAGCTCCGGTGTTGGTCTTCCTTTAGTTATTATCTCCTGCTTCAATTGAAAATCCACTTTAGAAAACTGTTTAAGTGTAGAAATGTAGTCTTTCATGTTGACGTTAGAAGAGAGGAGAAAACAAATATATCGCTGTACTTTACTTATTTACTGTGTGGCTAGCTCCATGGCTAGCTCGCTGTCTCTTACTCTGCAGTTGTGGAGTCACAATATCTGGGATCATGAGCGCCCCCAGCGATGAGGCAAGAGAACTGCCTGCCTCACCTCGAGTCTGTTCTTTGATCGCTCCTCCGCACACAAAACACGATACACACACAGTTGGTGACAAAAAACACTGTACATTATATACATAAGCTAAATTATGAAAAATCAGTCCATATATTAAATGTTTTTTAGCCATTTTATTGCCGGCGTACAGACAGGACGAACTTGCTCCCATAGAATGGCAGCCAGTGCAGTTGGCGAGAAGTTGATCAGTCCAGGTGAGGCTCAGTTCACTGCTGCCTCACCAGCTTCGCTTCTGAGCATTTGAATGGGAAAATGGGAAAATCCAGAGATTTTGAAGAAAAACTAATCAGAATTGGTTAAGCTAAGTAAAAAATAGATACTTTATAGTACAAACCACAGGGTGAAAATAGCAATATAAATTATTTTATTATTATATATTATTTTTCCATGACTCACCTGCCTCCCCTGACCGCACGTCACTGTTTTAATAAAGAATCGGGAACAAACTCATAAATACAGGTAGCGCTTGAAACAGATGGAAGGACATTAGACGAGGCTCTGCCTCACCTGCCTCCCCTGACCGCACGTCACTGTTTTAATAAAGAATCGGGAACAAACTCATAAATACAGGTAGCGCTTGAAACAGATGGAAGGACATTAGACGAGGACCCAACAAGAGA
>NW_006800501.1:353738-354570 GCF_000485575.1 Poecilia formosa
ACAGCAGCGAATCTTGTCCACGCCCTCAGCCAATCAGTGAACAGCAGCGAAGCTTGCGTCACCTACCAAACCAGGGCCGGCCCGGCTGGCCCTGCTCTGAAGCAGGACCCTAAAAAGCAGGGCGAGCCCCGTTGAAAAGGGCTGGTGGGAACGCATTTAAAGCCGAGCCAAGCCGAGCCGGCCGAGTAGAGCCGGTGGAAAAGGGGCAATAGACAACAGGTGGACTTAAATACATGAGGAGGGTAATCAGGAAACCAAACACAGCTGGGATCAATCAACAGGGAGGACAGGACTAAACACAGAAAATCTCAAAATAACTACACAGAAAAACACAGATCACAACAAACTGTTTTAATTGACAGTCCTCTGATTTGATCTCTTGCAGGGAGTTCTTGAGATGATCCAGATTCTGGTGTTTGGTCTTGATGAAGTGTTCTTTGGAGATGGATGGATGAGGCTTGGATATTATAAATAATATTCAGAATCCTTTGTCTAAAGAACAGAGGTTGAGGAAAAAATAATAAGAAACAGTTCAAGTTCAAGTACAGAGATTCTGTAACACGGTGGGGGGGGGCAGATAACGTCCTGACCTGGAGTACAATAACACATCAGCTCAGGAGCAGCTGCTGTGGCATGATCTCTCTCTGAGATGCATAGAGAATAAGACCCTGCAGGGGAGAAACATCATTCATGGAAGGTGGTCTAATCACTATGAAGACCCAGTCTACAGCCTGACCCTGGTGCTGATCCAGTCTACAGCCTGACCCTGGTGCTGATCCAGTCTACAGCCTGACCCTGGTGCTGATCCAGTCTACAGCCTGATCCTGGTGCT
>NW_006800501.1:357070-361939 GCF_000485575.1 Poecilia formosa
GCATAGAGAATAAGACCCTGCAGGGGAGAAACATCATTCATGGAAGATGGTCTAATCACTATGAAGATCCAGTCTACAGCTTGACCCTGGTGCTGGGTAATAGATGTGGATTCTGGGCGCCATGCTAGAGCGTTAGTCACAGACAGCAGGCTTGAGATGATTGTAGCGAATGGTCTTGGTTTAGCTCTGGGGCTGAGTTGATCCAAAAGCTAAAAGTCAATTCTATTCTTAGTATTATCAAAAGTAAAGTCCACACAAAACTTTAGATGTGTCAATCAGCCTAGGAGACAATATATGTGTGGCTGGCTCTGTTCCAGAAGGTTTGGAGATGATGGGGCAAAGAAGGATTCTCTATTACATGAAGACTATTACAGAGAACCATCAGAATCCTTTGAGACTGTTGTACAACGACAAATCTGAGGAACAAACAACATGGACAGTTTGATTTTGTCACTTGGTTTTAGTTCTGGATCATTTTTTGTTCTTTGGTTTCCGCCTCTCTGTGTTTTGTACTCAGTTTATTCCTTTGTCTTGAGATTTTTTAACAGGGTTTTTATTCTTCTCTAAACATTTGTTTGGATTTTTAATTTGGTGTTACTCTTTAGTTTTTGTTTAGTTTGATGCTTTGGCGCCCTATTAGAACCCTGTGTTTCATTTTTTGCGTAACTAATTTTTTCTCAGCTTTTTGAAACAGCTGCTCTGCATTCCATTGATTGTTTCATTCATCCATCATCTCCACAGCAGTTATAAGCTATATAGTTTTCTCACCTGCTTGTCAGATCTCCCTTTGCTTTTGCTCTGTTTCCTTTGTTTGATATTTGAATCTTTATTCACGTCTCAGAGGCATTAACCAAGTAAAAAGAGAATGCCCTTAATACTGATGTTTCTGCCACCTTTTGGGCCAGCTTTGATTTTGTTTTTTTGTTTGTTTTTTTCAGGTGAAAAATGTCTAGCAAGAACTCCTTAAATCTAGTTTTTGTTTTATGTTTGCTTTATTTTTAACACTTTCAATTTACAAAGACAGAAGCCAAATGTTAGCCATTGGAAATCCAACAACTTTGTAGTTACTAAATTAATAAACCTTTTCTTTCTATCTAATTGGCAATGTACAACAATCAGGTTTCTGTGCTTGTTTTCCTTTTGTTCCACACCCAAAACTGAGACTGATTCAACTTGACTGATGATGAATCAGTGGAGGCAAAGTACAGAGTTGCTCATTAGTCGGAAGTTTTTTAATTGCCTCTTTGGATCAACTTTTTTTTAAGGTTACAGTGTTTACTGACAGTTTCCACCCACTGCACACTCCACTTCAGGTTCCCAGTTGCTCTGAGAAACCGTTCCCTAACTTTTTGTAGCGAGGTGGGTGCTGACAAGACCAACGCCGTCTGCCTGACAGACAACAAGGCTGCAGCGAAGCTTGCTACATAATTTATGAAGGCAGATGTACAAGGCAGGTTATTAGCTCCCCACGCTACGCCACTCTTCTGATTTACAGTTTAAAGAAGCGAGTGTAACAAATAGAACACATAAACAAATCAAAGCAGAGACAAGTTTGTCTGCGGCTGAGAGTGTTTTTGCAGAGGAAGGAGGCTGGTTGGAGGGCAGGAAGAGATGAGAATACACAGCAGCCAATTAGAGCATGTTTAGCTGATTGTTAATGACGCTGAGGCGTTCTGCTAGCCATCACCTCTGCTACCTCCCATTATGGGAAATGGATCTCACAAGTTTTAACCAGCCAGAGCTATTAGGTAACAAATGGGCGGCTATCATGCAGGACATTAGACCAAGACAGCTCTGTCTTAATGAGAAGCTCCCTTTTTCTTAATGAGACTGACACTCTCTCTTTTTCACATATTATCCTTCCATCTCAAACTCCTCTGAGGATTTCACTTAGCCCCTTTCATCCTTCCCCTTCCTCTTACTCCCCTCTCCCTCCCTCCCCACAGACTCTGTGGTCCATGCTGACAGAACCCTGAGAGTAAAATACATTTTAAGGCTCCATAACGGAAGGCAGGGAAAGAGGAACAAAAGACAACAAGAGACACAGCGGGTGGGTTGGAAATGGCCTCCTCTCTGGATGTCTCAGCTTTAAATTAATGAGGATTCTGTATGCACTACCAAAAATTTAGCTTTTCATGTTTAATTATGATATGACTGCCACAGTTCAGCAAGGATAAATCACATGATTATCATGCCTCTCACCCGCTGTCTGCGTTTCCCCCACTTCTGTTTTTTCCCTCCTTTCTATTTGTTTTTCTTATTTTTTATTTATAAACCAATGACTGTTCTTAATGATGCCCTGCATGTGAGAGGAAATAAGTCTTGATGTGTCTTTCATCGGGCATAAAACTGGTTAAAATAAAGTAGGATCAGTAAAAAAGAAACAAAAACATGCATGGACAGTTGCATGTTGCAATGAAATTTAAACTTTAGAAAGCATGTTAGGTCACAGCCACTCATTCTACCATCTGTCCAAAACCAGGCTGTGGGTCAACACCTTCCACTGCTGCCTCCTTTCTACCTTTAGTGTGAGCCAATGTCTCACTCCACTTCTCTAGGCTGGACTTTTGAGGCTGAAGCAGCTGAGAGTCAGGGCTTGTGAGTTGAGTTGTGGAAGTGAGACCCAGAGGTGTCTCAGAGTTCTGGGTCTTTAGTGATTCCTGACATTGAGAACAGGGAAATGTGTTCAGTGTTGTGTTAACACAGCCAGGTGATCAATAACTTCCTCCTCCAGCAGCTTAACCAACCCCAGAAAGGGTATCAGAGACAGCATGCCCACAACAAGAACCTGCAGTCAGCTGCAACCTCCAGTCATCTCCATGGCATGAAGCCACAGTGTCTATAAATGTCCTCACAGTTTGCTGCTTCAAAAACATCCAGTGAGGTGTGCAGTCCTGTTGGATCCATGTTTCTAACACTCTTCTGTCATAACTGGATGTGTTGAACACGGATCTACGAAGATGGAAGCAGAACTTAGATTGATTTATAGGTTATAATACAAAATCCAAACACCAAGTCCAATCACAGAAGCACAAGAGTAACGCTCTTGTGCTTAAATCCCAGAATACAATTTAAGATTATCCTTCTCACATATATAAAAAGGTAAATATGACAACTCTTGCTATCAATGATAAAATACAGATATTAACACTGAAACTTATTTCGATGACTTAGCTCTAAGAACCAATGAACGTCAGAAGCTATGTGAAACCACAGGTAGGTAACTTTCTGCCCTTCTTCCTGTTGAACTACTAATGAATAAAAGCCACTAGTACCATGACTGAAGATTTCCTACAGCATTGATCATTCTTGTGTAGTTTGAGCTAAGATAATAAGAAACTAATACTTAGAGGTAATAAAAATGTACATAGTAAACATTCTACACTACAGTAAATTCTGGGTAGATTTTTTGTCTCTGTTCCTTGAATAGTCTACAACGCTGACAGCATCAAACATCTTCTGTTCTGACCCTGTTGATCTGAAATCAGCCTGACAACACTCTGCGCTGCACTCATGTCCTCTTGAAACTCAGCTCTGATTTACCCTTGTACATATTTTGTTCTAGTTTTGCCCTTTTTCCAAAACTGTCACTGTAATTGCTGGTCTTGCAGCACTCTTACAATGCAAATCTTTGTATTTCCTCCAGCTGTTCCATATGATCAAAAATACAGCTTTTTACTGTTATTGAGGGCAAATCAATGATCAACTTGGTCTTACCCAATTTCCTTAGACCAATCCTCTAATTTCCAGTTCCAAATGAATTGCAGGACCTCTGTAGCAGCTGATTGATTGCATTTTCACAGAGCCTCAGCGGCATGTTGTGCCTGAGAACTACGTGGCATCCTGGCATGAAAGCAATTTTCACAAATCACATTGCTGCCCCCATGTCTCTAAATGTGTTCTGTACAAAATCAAATTCTGCACAACTACATGAAGCACAACACACCCAGTCGTCTCACAGCCGGAAACATGTCAGTCACATGCTGGTTGAACTGTAGCAAAGATCCAGAGGAATAGCTTTATTTGTGCTAAATGATTTACATGTGTGCACAGTGATGTCCATAACTACAAGTAATTGCAAATGTTAATTGTAAGTAATCTGCACACATTTAATCTTTTACAAACCTAAGTTTTACATGTGAAAGGCTTCTTGTGGTTGAATAAATGCCTGGGAGTTCACAGACCAGACAGTTATTTCACAAAATAACAGCAGATTAAGCCGGGATTTTCCTTGATTCAAAGAGGTAGCACATAAGTTGCCATGGTGATTTTTTATGTGAAGCTAGCCTGCTACAGACCATGCTAACAGTCTGGCTACAGACAGTGATCACGTCGATCAGAAGCCAATGAGTTTTGTTTGTGATTCCATTTTTGTATCTGTCTGTTTTTTATCACCAGCATTAAAATAGCACTAATTCATTTTGGTATTGAGTCAAGTATTAATATTTTAACATTATAATGTTGGAAAATACCATTATTAATTTGAAAATGACCCATAGCGACTCTGTTGCTGTTCAATTGTGTTTGAAGGCCACTGTTGTAGTTTGACAGAAATGCCTTTTATAGACCACTGCAGTGTTGAAAATCAAATTCTGCACAGAGAAGGGTCTTAAACAAAGGTATTGGAATTAAGTCAGGCCATATTAGTGCTTTACATACTTTAATTAATTTTAACTTAAGTTAGTAAACCTTTACAACATAAATTAACTTTAGTTTTGGCATATAATTAAATAAATGCCCAGCTTAAATCATACATTTAAAACTAGTACTGTACATTTTGTCTCTATCAAGTGGACTGATAATAAGATACATATTTTTATAATCAATCAATCCAATCAAATTTTATTTGTATAGCACATTTCAGCAGCA
>NW_006800501.1:362819-366389 GCF_000485575.1 Poecilia formosa
AGCTGCAGTAGATAACTTTAATAAAAAATGTTTTCTCCATATTTGTTAAAGCTGTCACCATGTCGTAGCAGTTTGTTATGAGACAGATGATCTGTGAAAACAATCAATCTCCTCCTTGAACTACTATTGCTAGCTAAGGTACTGCATCGTTCTGACCAAAACAACCAATCAGAACCAGTAGGAGGGTCTTAGCACTGTCAATCAACCTCATTCACTCACTGCCAAATGTGCTAATAGTGGAAAAACAACTTATTGTTACAGGAAAATCGTTTATCTGCCATCACTGGTAGCTATGCTAACTAGACTAAGCATTTACAACAGGCTATGCTAGCTATAGAATAGCACAGAGTGAGGCAGAGGAAGGATGAGCCACATTAGATTGTGATTGGCAGCACTAAACCTCTCCTGCCATTGACTGGTTGTTTCTAGCACTGGGAGAAAGCAGAGGAAATAGATTTTTCACAGATTATCTCTCGTACCATACTGTCACAACATAATGACAGTTTTAACAAATATGTGGGGAAAAAATTATATAAGTTACATACTCCAGCTTTAATTTCACTTAGGACATGTCAGGAGGGACGTAGGTTAGAGCTGCTGCTGACTGACTCACCTGTTGTTAAGTGATAAAAGGTACAAGGGACAAGTTAAATATATGAATATGTTGGTAATTTTTTCCCTTTTTCCTTAATTCACTAAATGCTAGTGAAATGGAGGCAAACAGTAGTCTGTAGCTAGACTAACTATGCTAATTGGTTGATTATCTCACACAGTCTATCCACCTCTCTTGGAGAAAAACTGGGTTATAAATTGACACTCTTGCCTTTTTCTCTCTCCCTCTCTCTTTTTTTTTTGAAAACCTGATTTACAATATGATTAGTTTTGTAATTGACGTGGCCCAATATTTTTTTTTTATTTCTGTAAACAATAAATAAATAAACAAATTGTGGAGGACCCCCTGTTGCTCAGGGCCCCGAGAACTGTCATCACTTTTCCCCCCTATACCGCACCCCTGCTATCAGGTTTCAGGCTGATCGCTAGGTTTTAATTGTAATAACTGAAGCTGTGCATTGACTCTAGATCATTCCTCTTTAATATAATAATAATAATAATTTAATTTATAACGCACTTTTTATTAACAAAAATCTCAAAGTGCTGCATAGTGCAGCTAAAAACAAATAAAATCAACAATCGAAAGAAGACAGTCATTTAAAAGCAGAGTAGGTTTGTCTAAAAAGAAAAGTTTTCAGGCTGGTTTTAAAGTCAGACAATAATTGCGGGGCTCTCAAATAGTCCGGGAGAGAAATCCATAGACGAGGAGCAGCCACAGCAAATACCCAATCACCCGTAGTCCTTAGTGTTGATCGAGGAAGGTGGAGAAGATTACAGGCTTGGGATCGTAAGGATCTGGAAGTTGAATATGAAATAAGGAGGTCCTTCAAATAATCNCATGGATGAGTTTCTCTAGATCTCACTGAGACATCAGTCCTCTAATCCTGGAGATGTTCTTCAGGTGATAGAAGGCCGACTTTGTGACTGTCTTAATGTGTCTCTGAAGGTTCAGGTCAGAGTCCATCACTACTCCCAGGCAGGGGTGCTGCCAGGAATCTTGGGCCCCCTCCCAAAAAATTAAATTGGGCCCCCCTCACGCAGCTGCTGTTAAATTTCTTGAGTCTATCTGATCCATCAAAAGTATCACAATTTCAAAGGCTTGCTTTCTTTGGTCCAATACTGATAACAAGCACTATATTTACTGCTCATGAATTTTACATGCAAGAGTAAAATTCAGTATGCATACAGTATGCAAACTAGGTTGCTTAAATTTTTTCTATTAGTTTTAGCTCATTGAAATGTCTCCCCATGAGCAACAGTCATAGGCAACATGCAAAATATACATAAAGCAATCCAGACTTCTCAAAAAATGCTATGTAGTTGCATTTTATTCAAGCTGCAGTAGATAACTTTAATAAAAAATGTTTTCTCCATATTTGTTAAAGCTGTCACCATGTCGTAGCAGTTTGTTATGAGACAGATGATCTGTTAAAACAATCAATCTCCTCCTTGAACTACTATTGCTAGCTAAGGTACTGCATCGTTCTGACCAAAACAACCAATCAGAACCAGTAGGACGCTCTTAGCACTGTCAATCAACCTCATTCACTCACTGCTAAATGTGCTAATAGTGGAAAAACAACTTATTGTTACAGGAAAATCGTTTATCTGCCATCACTGGTAGCTATGCTAACTAGACAAAGCATTTACAACAGGCTATGCTAGCTACAGAATAGCACAGAGTGAGGAAGAGGAAGGATGAGCCACATTAGATTGTGATTGACAGCACTAAACCTCTCCTGCCATTGACTGGTTGTTTCTAGCACTGGGAGAAGGCAGAGGAAATAGATTTTTCACAGATTCTCTCATACCATACTGTGAAAATAATGACAGTTTTAACAAATATGTGGGGAAAAAATTATATAAGTTACATACTGCAGCTTTAATTTCACTTAGGACATGTCAGGAGGGATGTAGGTTAGAGCTGCTGCTGCTGACTGACTCACCTGTTGTTAAGTGATAAAAGGTACAAGGGACAAGTTAAATATATGAATATGTTGGTACAGTTTTCTCTGTATTGTTCTGCATCCAAAATGATACTGAAAAATTGTTTGAAAGCTGTAAATGAAATAAGACCTGATCTCCACCACATACTATGCATCCCTTTCTAGATCATTGTGTTGTTTTCTTCCATGTTTGCTGGTGCAGGCTTTCTGCTGTAAAATCATGTAATATATTTGCAAAAATATTCATTTACCACCCAGGCTTATGATATTGCCGTGTCAATGAGCAGCAATTTCTTGCTCAATCCAAATGGATTGTAGCAGATATACCACTTGAGCATTTCCTCTTTTGTTTTTTCTTGTCTCCCAGGCTTTTTCCTTCGGAGTGAAGCTGATGCAGAGCATGAGCACATTACCCCAAGCACTCAACAGCTTCCATACCACTGAGCTATTTTATTTTGCAGTGAAAACAATCCATTGTTTCCTCGATAGGAAGATAAAAATATTCATGATTGTTTCTGAGGAAAATATAATGTAATAAAAACTAATGTTATTGAATGCATTACTACATCTCTAGTGGAACAGGTGGAGACAAGGCCGATCCTGTTGTGTGGGTTGCTGGACTTTTATTAAGCAATTACATATTTACAAAAGAATATTCAGATTATAAAGTGGGATTCTTATGCAGCTTCTTAGGGAGCTTTAACTCCGGCAGAACTTTGAACATGTTCCGGGGGATGTAGGGGACATTGAGTCTGAGTGGACCATGTTCCGTGCCTCCATTGCCAAGGTGACTTTTCGGAGCTGTGGCCGCAAGGTTGTTGGTGCCTGTCGCGGCGGCAATCCTCGAACCCGTTGGTGGACACCTTCGGTGAGGGAAGTCAGGCTGAAGAAGGAGTCCTATTGGGCCTTTTTGGCCTGTGGGACTCCAGAAGCAGCTGATGGGTACTGGCAGGCGAAGCGGCATGCGGCTCAGGTGGGAGGAGTTTGGAGAGGCCATGGAGAAAGACTTCCG
>NW_006800501.1:366564-369511 GCF_000485575.1 Poecilia formosa
GACACCGTGAAAGCTCAAACAAGGTGTTGCAGCAAAGTTATCCCACTTTTTCCAACTGCATGCGCCCTAATCAGACGCACACAATGCGTGTTTTCTCCCAATCTATGGAAGAACGGTACCTGATAGGGAAACACGAATCCACATGCCTTCAACTTTTTTTTAAACACATGCGCACTCAGTTTCAAAGAACCTAGCACCAGCTAGGCGCAGCGAAACCATTACACGTTTTCGATGTGTGCCGTTACTGTGTAAACACAGATCGTGATTAGAACGTTTTCGTGTAAACGATCCAACAAAAAGGGAACAAAACTTCCATTTTTGTTGGATCGTTGTCGTGTAAACGCCTCCTAAATGTTCAGTCTGATCCATAGTAGCATGTTTTGGTGAGCCTGTGGTTTATCCTGAGCTACTGTAAACACTGTCTGTCTTTTCCTTTTCTCTGGATCATCAACTACAAAATAATATGCAGCTCTACATATTAATAGAACAACATTCGTTGGTATCACAGCACAAACTACTGGGTGATGTTCTGCTTAATTCAGTGTTAGTTAAATTGCCAGTTAGATCTAATGTTTATCTTATTATTTCAAGGTCCTTAAAAGAGTTGTTGATGCTGATGGCTGTGAGCAGGAAGGACCTCCTGTGGCAGTCTGTGTTACAGCCTCTGACTGAAGACACTGTTTATCTGATGAAGAGGACGCTCAGAGTCGGTCATACTCTTTCTTAATGGACATTATTGTGTTTATGTTTGTGTTTGAATGTTTCCTTTAATATGTTTGATTAAAGTAATTGTTTTTTCTCATATGTAATTTTAGGTGACAACTTGAAAGTAAGACAGAAATGTCACCTGGCTGAAGATGTCAGACCTCAAAGCAGAAGCCCAAGAGGATCAGGTAAAAAGTTTTTGTAAGGCAGTAATTAGGATTATTAGCTGCAAAGAGAGAGAGAGAGAGCTGTTCATGGTTTCCTTCAGTTTGATCCCTTTATGTTGCTTCAATGTGTTTAGGAGTTACTACAGTAATAGAGACCACTTACAAATGCATGACAATCAAGTATTATTGGACAAAACTTTGATTAATTAAATAAATCACGCTGATGTTTATGCAGGTTTTTAATTAAATGATTTCGTTACAGGTGAACTGAGATCTATTCAGATTCTTAGGAAAAGCCACAGATCCAGAGGATCTCCCCCATGACCAGCAGCTCCTGCAGCCACAGCCTCCCACCTGTCCTCCACCTTCACCATCTCATCCACCAGCTGCTCTGTGTTCACCTGTATCTGTTTAGTCCAACCAGTAACTCCACTAACCGACTCCCTTCAACTGGAAATTCCTCTATCAGGTAAATTTAACCAACATGTAAAAATAGTGACTACACTTTGTGTATGTTTCATATTTTTAATTGAATTATTTATAGATGTAAGGCATTTTTGGATTTGATTAGTTGACAACATGAATAAGAGAGTTACATGTAAATAAAGGTTTGTGTGGTGGGAGTTTTGTCTGTTTTAGTTTTCCTGCGTTAATCCAGGTGAGCTGCAGCAGAGACTCATCTAAAGCAGGACAGGGTCCTGACCTGCAGGGCTGAACACCCCCAGTCTACATTATAATAAATTATTATTTTACATTACTGAGATTTTTTTTAAATCTTTCTTTGCAGAATGCAGCATTCAGTGTTACGTCTTCAAAGCCTTAAGGAGTTGAAGAAGTTTGCCTGGGAAACCCCGGGATGCTGCGAGTCGTTCTGACCCGTCTGACAGTCACTGGTTCTGCTGAAGAGATGGACTCACTGGATGAGCTCGGCCTTCCAGCCTCCACTGCAGAGAAATTAGAAGTCCTGAACCAAAACCTGGAATCAGGAGCTGATCAGAAATAAATAGTATGTATATTTCTTTGAGAACATAATTAGCCTTTCTCTTCACATTATTCTTTCCTTCCATCAGGTGCAGTACTGTTTAAATATTGACTTTTAAATTATCTGTTTTACTTTTTTAGCTGGATCTCCGAGGGACCTGATCTGCTGCTTTTAAAGCTCTTCCTAAAACCCATCTATTTTACTTGACTTTCAACTCCAGCGGGATCTAGTTTTAAATTGTATGTTTGTTTGTTTTTAAACTGTAAGAGTTTTTATTTTTTTATTATTATTTTTTTTATTATTGTTATGTTGTGTTTTAATGTACAGCACTTTGTATCAGCTATGGTTGTTTTAAAGTGCTTTATAATTAAAGTTGGTATGGTAAGTTGGTATGCTGTCTGCAACATTTTATCCAAAATCCTCTCAAACCACCAAGCAGAGCAGCAGAGATCTATTCAGACTGGGTGGAGACAGAATTCTTTCTGGTCACCAGGTCTTGGTGACTGAAATATTTAGTAAGTATAATCTCGTCCATCCATTTTCTATACACCCTTGTCCCTTACACCCTGCTGCCTATCTCCAGCTAACGTTCTGGGCGAGAGGCGGGGTCTTCCTGGACAGGTCGCCAGTCTGTCGCAGAATCTCATGTGCCTTTCAGTCTAAAATTGTGTGAATTGTTGAACATTATCCTGTAGCTGGACTTTGTTTCTCTGTAGCCAATGAGACGTTTTGTTTCATAACACCATAAAATATTTCTCTATAATAGACGTCTGCGTTTAAAATATATATTTTGTCTGTTTTTCAAGGGCTGTACCCATGGGCGTAGGAAGCGGGGGGGACGCAGGGGACATGTCCCCCCCAATATTGGAGAGAGCCACATTCGTCCCCCCCAATATTGGAGAGAGCCACATTCGTCCCCCCCAATAATTTCACTGCAGTTGCGAAGAATTTTAAAATCTTCCACTCGCGTGCTTTTATTTTGAAGGCGCATAACAGCGCATTCAGCAGAGCGCTTCCTCCTCCTCCCCCCTCTGAACGGCTCAGAGTAAAGGCAGCAGCAGAGAAACTCCGTTTGAAGGAGGTAAACTGTCTG
>NW_006800501.1:371408-388534 GCF_000485575.1 Poecilia formosa
TTATTATTATTATTTTGTGCATGTGTCAACGCTCATAAAATCAGTTCTGGTGTAAATATTTATTTTAAAATTATATTTTTAAGCACTGGATGGTTCTTAAATGCTGACTTTGCTTTGATTTTGTATTATTGTGAATGTCTGTTCTAAAAACCCATTGTATTAAAATGTATATTGTGCTGTTTTACTTTGTTCAAAGGAGGTTTCATGTCTTTTTGGAACATATGTATAAATACATGTGATTATTATATTTTGGTGTGGGCAGTCTTTAATGTTAATACTATAAAATTAAAAATCCTTGCCAAGTGTTTTTAAGTGGTTGTCATCAATTGTACAATTTATTACATTAGATTAAAATGTGTTGTAACTGTTCTATCCTCCTGACTACCAGGAAAAAAATATTATCCAATCACCATTTTTTTTAAATTCCACAATCTTTGTAAGGTAATTAGCATACTGAAAACATTTTTTTTGGAAAAAAAGTTTTTATTTTTGAAATATCATGTGTCCACTACAGTGGACGATGGATGGATGGATGGGTTGGTGGGAGGATGGATGGATGGATGGATGAACAGGTGGATGGATGGATACAGAAAAAAACAGAAAAATAATTACAAATGTCCACTACAGAGGACAATTTTTCAACTTTTAAATACTACGATAAAGTAAAGTCAAAATAATTCATAGAATGTTTTAATATGCTGCTAACAGACTAATTTAGAATATGCCAACATTTTAAACCAAAATTTAAAGTTTTATGAAAATGTGCTTGTACCGATGAGCGTCATTTTTATGAATGAGAAAAAGGTACGTACAAAAGTCCCACCCCTTCACATGTGGTATAATTGAAAAGCCCTAAATGTCCTCTGTAGATACCAAAAGGAATTAATTCAGTAGAATGCAGGGGGTGGGAAATATTCAAGTTTAGAAATGTCCTCTACAGAGGACAACAATGAACTACTGGTAGTCAGGAGGCTATGTGAAAACAGTAAGTGTGGGGCCAGCTTGGCTTTTCTTCTACAATTTGTTACAACATTGGATTAATATCCCATGGTAATGGAAGACAACTGTTCCTCATGAAAACCTTGCATTCCAATAAAATTGCTGCTATGTTATCATTTCCCCGGACCAAGCATAACCATTATATAGCTTTTTATTTTAGAATAAAATCCAAAAGTCTGCTGAAAGTAGTCAGCGGACTTTTGGCGGTCATTCAACTGAAAATCCGCCGAAAGTCTAATGGTGGTCAATTTTGAGTCTGGAAACGTCCTCCCGAACGTCCACCGTCATTTGAACGTCGACCAAACGTAATCACCAGACATTCGGCGGACGTGCTCCAAACATTCAATGCTAGCTGGGTGGGGATTCTGGGTCGGGCTGTCCAATCTCTGGGGACGAGGTCACCGAGCTGGTTAAGAAGCTCCTCGGTGGCAGGGCCCTGGGGGTGGATGAGTTCCGGCCGGAGTTCCTTAAGGCTCTGGATGCTGTAGGGTTGTGTTGGCTCACGTGACTCTGAAATATCGCATGGACATCAGGGGCAGTTCCCTGGATTGGCAGACTGGGGTGGTGGTCCCCCTGTTCAAAAAGAGGGACCGGAGGGTGTGCTCCAAATACCGGGGTGTCAGACTCTTAAGCCTCCCTGGTAGGGTCTATTCAGGGGTCCAGGAGAGGAGGGTCTGTCGGATAGTCGAACCTTGGATTCAGGAAGAGCAGTGTGGTTTTCGTCCTGGTCGTGGAACACTGGACCAGCTCTACACTCTCAGCAGGGTCCTGGAGGGTGCATGGGAGTTCGCCCAACCGGTCTACATGTGTTTTGTGGACTTGGAGAAGCCGTTCGACCGTGTCCCTAGAGGGGCCTTGTGGGGGGTTCTCCGGGAGTGTGGGATACTGGGCCCTTTGATAGGGGCTGTCAGGTCCCTGTATGACCGGTGTCGGAGTCTGGTCCGCATTGACGGCAGTAAGTCGGGCTCCTTTGCAGTGAAAGTTGGACTCCACCAAGGCTGCCCTTTGTCACCGATTCTGAAACAAAGTTCACCTTTTATGATCTTTTCTATTTGGGAAACAGCACTTTTAGCTCATCTTACTAAGAACACCATATTATCCCACCGGTCACAATTGTGACCAATCATAAAACACACCTTTTCATATATTTTTTCACATTTTCTTTAATTATTTCCCCTTGATTAGTTAAAAGGGCTATAAATGACATCTGATTTTAATATTTTCATGTCTGGGAAATATTTGGGATTAAATGGGTATGAAAAAATTAAATTAAATTAAAAATTAAATTAAAATTAAATGGGTATGTTATAAAAATAAATAATCTCATTATAATAATATCTCATTATTTTGAGATACTATCTCATTATGAGATACTTTATTATTTCTTTTAACAGAGTGGTGGAAACGGGCTTCCATACTTTAAAGCATAAATAAACTTGGGGGGCGGGGGGAGTTTGTCGTATCCAGATTGAGACCTATCCACACAGATTCCATGCTGTCATTGCAGTGCATCTGCTTCTCAAAAGGGGTGAATAATTATGCAATTACATATTTTACGTTGCATATTTTTATTTGTCATTTGTTGTAAAGAAATTACTTTTCCGTATGAGAAGGGTTTTTTTGTCAAAAAAGCCATATTTTGTTTATCCTGATTTATTTGTAAAAAAAATAAATAAATAAATAAACAAATAAAAGGGTAAAACTTACAAGGGGATGAGTACATATATGTTTGGAATAAAGAGCATAAATGCATTTATGATGTTTCTATAGTATGACAATAGACTTTGATATTTTTGTTGCAACATTAAACATCTTAAACTTTTGGAGGAAACTAAATGAAACTGAAAGAACCAAACCTCCTGACAGCCAGAGCCCCTTCTGCAATTGGAATCTGTCTGTGGAGATCACAGAGCATCAGATATATTAAGGGATTAATGGCTCCTCTGCAGTTAAATAAATATCCCCTGTAATTTATCACAAGCCTGGAGTTGCAGTAGATGGAGCCGTGTGTGTTTTATCAGGCTGGTAATTGGTCATGTTGACACACACTGTCTTGTGGAAGACAGGATAGTGAGAAGAATTCTACCTTATTAATGGTTTCTAATAAAGACATGCATTCATCAGACAATGTATGGTGCTGTTGGGCTGAGCAGGTTTACTACTAACATATGCACCCATTTATACAAAACCACATTTATCCATGTTAGAACCCTGAAGGGGAATTCTCAGTCCCTCTAAACTTTAGAATTGTACAAAAAGGCTAGACATTTTTCAGGGAAAGGTCTAAGCAAGTTAAATGTGTGTTCTAATTATGTAACATGTAATGAGTAATGGGAAGGTCTTAAGGGTTTGAGGAGAAAATTACAAAATGTTTTGCCTCTTGCAACAGGACAGACATTTTTGGCACAACAAAGGCTAACGCAGCCTCAGAGAAACATTCCAGAAAGTTCAGACAAAGCACACAAAATACTGCTGGGTTATTGACTACTTGACATTCAGACTAGAGTTTTTAAAACTAAGAGGTTGGTCAGTGGCATGTCTTCTGTAGTGCACAAGGCTCTTATGAACTTGAGTCACATTCTATTCTTTATCCATTCCACGTTGATCCACCTTTTGTAGCTACTGCAGCTTCTAGTCTTCCAGCAGGGTTTTCCACAAGGAGTCCTCCAGAAGCCTCTCCCAGATATCTCTTCTTGAATTCAACCCAAATGTTTCTATGAGCTTGAGGTCAGACACACCAAACTCACTCATCATTTCTTTATTTACAGTGGTTATGTAAGACAGGGCATCCCCTCATTCTTCCTACAGAATGTCCAAACTATCAGGCACGCTGAAGCAGTAAGACTGGAACTTGGGGGATTGACACCAACTATACAAATACAGATCCACACCATCTTCCCCTCTGTACTTTACTACTTATGATTCCATGCTGATAACTCAAAGCACAATTGCACACTAATAGTTAGTCCTACCAGAATTTAAAAACAGATCGATATATATTGGAAGTATGCTAATGTGAGGATACTGCCCTTCGGCATTAAAGGGCATGGATCACCACACAAGTCTGAGTAACCGCCACATGGTCACATGACTAGACTACTGTCACAAAATGATGTGATGAATTACGTGCAAATCAGGTCAGGCTACAAGAATTTGGAGCCACTGTTAAGAATAAATAATTCTGTTTTCCTTCTATCTCTGTTAGCTAGCTGCTAAGCTAAAGCTAAAAGACATGACATGTTAGGAAACATCCTCAAAGATAAGATTACAAAGAGTGTCATGATCCGTGTTTCTGTGTATTTAATTTTAGAGCTTTTTGTCTTCAGTTTGCTCCCTGTGTCTCTGTCTCTTCCCCGTTGATTGTTTCCAGGTGTGTCTCATTCCCTTGACTACCCCGTGTGTATTTAAACCCACCTGTTGTCTTTGTCTCTCGTCGGATCCTTGTCATTTGTTACCTGTTCCCTCGTGCCGTCAGTTGTTCCTCCGTGCTGTTCCCCGTTGTTCCATACTTAGATTAATATCATTAAATTCATCTTTTTTCACCTATCTTCTGGGTCCGCCTGCGTTCATCCTCACCACCTCAACCCCTCTTATGACAAAGAGGGGATGAAATAATCCAAAATTGAAGAACACCAAAGTCACCAAAGGAGCTAGGGAACACCCTCTTTGGGGCGTAGCTTAGATAAAGGCTAACAAAGAAGATTACAACCCCTTCTGGGAGGCCATTTTGACTTGCTACTTCTTAAAAGTGGTATGTGAAATGGACCAGCTGTATTTTGGTATTAATAAATGGAATTCATGAATTCAACTCACTAACTCTTCTGTAACCTCATACATCAAGAACTCAGCTTGGAGAACGGATGATTCTCCACACCACTCCAACCGTTGACCTAATCTATTGAACCTCTTTAACAAGAACCATCAGAACCAAGTCACAGTAGAGCTTTGTGATGCATCCATCCTCGTCCATTCTCGTCTGGGTTTGACCCATAGAGAAGAGAATCAAGCTGGCAGTCTGAAGACATGTAGCAGCACTGTTTAATGAGAGAACGAATAACAGCTGGATAAAATGTTTGATGGCTGTGGTAATATTTTAATCATGTCTCTTATATATCTACATTCTGTTATTACTCAATAGTCATCCACACCCAAAACCTCCTCTCAGACTCCAGCGGACTGACTACTGACCAGCTTTCCACCTAACGGGTCCGAAATGCCTCTAACTACCTTCAGATCCAGAAGTTATGACCCTTTACAGTTGATGAAAACAGTCATTCGAGTAGCCCGCAAAAGCCTGTTTCCAAAAACCACTTCTGTTAACGGTAGCTCTTTCTCTATTAATAACGTGCACTTGTTACAGTCTAGATAATTTTAGAGACTCGGCACGAATCCCAAGGTCATTATTTATCAGAACTATAGAAACGTCTGAAGCCCCCTAGTTTACTAGGATCATGAACATTGATTTTATGTTAATCAGAAGGATTAATATTTAGATGACTCAATTAATTTAACTGTCCACCACATCAATTAGACTTTAATATTTTATTAGCAAGCATTAGCAGGGGAAATGACATACAGCTATTCCAATCAAAAAATAGAAGTTTAATATATGTAAGATATTTAGAAATCAAACTTCCCTCCAGTCCCTATACTGTGTCACAGAGCTATGAGAGAGGCTTTGGGATGTAATCCACTCGTCCCCAGATGCTGAGTCGGTCTTGGCAGCAGAAACTTAAACATCCATGGGATCTGTCTTGTCCTGGCAGAGTCCAAAGTCGAACTGGTGAGTATCCTCGATGAGCTCAGTTCCATATCCATAGGTGATCTTTGTCTATCCCCCATGTCTACTGCAGCATCTCTGAGATGTTTCTTGGGTTGAGTGTAGGGCAGATGTTGAATCAGAACCCCGGGTTGTGGGTAAACGGATCTTGTTCCTTTCTTGAGCAGTGCGAAGTCTTTTTCTTCCTGTGGTTTCAAAACGTAGCCCTTATCTGATCCTGCATCCTCGTGTGGTCTTGACTCGAACACTGCGGAACGAAGAACGTCTGTCTTTCTCTCGCTTGTATTTTTATACCCTCTGTACTCCGGTTACATGCGTATCTGCAGCTTTCACAATTTTCTACACTTCTGCATCTTAGTTGTGCATGCACTAGCTGCTTGCACAATCTCCTATTGCACAATTTTCCTTGACGTCAAACGTCTTGGTCAATCGTTGACTCCTTCCCCACTCGACTCTTGAACTTCCTCTTTTATGCCTGCTGAAGTTCTTATCCGAACTCAACATCTGGTGTTCTATTCGTTTCGCAACACCACTTCCTGTTTCTCCCATGCTCACAGCTCTCCTTCCCACGCAGTCTCTGGTTGCAACACAGTGCAGGACTTTTCCATCCAACTTGAACAAGAATATTCATTTATGATTTGTTTTCCATTTACTTCTTAAATCAAGCTCACATAACTCATCACCTTAATCAATAGTACATTTTAAAATAAGGATTAATCACATCAAATCATAATACAGAATCTCTTATTGCTTTAAAACTTCTATTACAATACGGGTTATATATGTTTCAATCAACATTAAATCATAATTCAAGATTACTTGTTGTCTCTGGGTTTTTGCGACCTGTTTTCTGTGAGTCCTGGAAAGATCTCAACCAGTCCCAACCAGGTTTCACGACAATTCATAAGGCAATTTGTAGTGCTATTAGCAGAGTCTTGTGGATATTGCATAAGAATAGTGATGTTTGACCTGGCTTTGAGTGTTATATGCAGACTTGCAGGCTTCATCTGCAGAAGCAGCATTTCTTATTTCTTTTCACCCTCTGTGGATGATCCTTCTCTTGGCAGGATAATTATTTTAAAAGCTTCCCCCTTTTTCGCCCCTGCCCCTATTTCATATTGTCTTCCCTTCATTTCTCTTCTGCACTACTTTTACTTTTGACTCGCACTTTAGCTTCCCTTATTTTAGTAAAATTTCTTAAATAATCTTTCATTGAAAAATACAGCTCTACTTCTATGTGGCGTCCTGGTCCATATTCTTTACGACAATGTAACAGGCAGTGCAAGACAAAGAAGAGCAGAAAGGCATTTATTCCATAAAGCTAAAACAATAAAAAAAAAATTAAGATCAATATATAAACCAGAAGAAATTAAACAGTTTTAAATGATCTGAAACCTAAGATGGTTGTTTTCTCTCAATTTAAAAATATTTTAAAGGTTTGTTATCTTTAAAATAATAGATCTTTTTCCAACAAGATATTAAATCTATCTAATCTAAAGATATTTAATATTCTAGACAAATAATTTGGAAATGTTTTGATTTTATTGAATGACACGATCACCTGTGTTGTTTTGCACTACTTTCATCATTATTGTGCTGTATAAATGTGCATCCTCTTGAATGTCATCATGCTGTTTACTATAAAATGAAATAAGCTTGTTCACTAGGTATTAAATCAGAAAAAAACACATTTAATTACAAACTATTTGATACGGTTCTGTTCATCAATTTGGATTAAATGTTATATTTATCTCGTGAATTAGGCCTCACAGTCTTGAACATGAAATTTTCTGGGATTTTAAGAGGTCAGTGACATTTTATGAGGGTAATGTCAGAGTTATGTCTTACTTTCGCCTTCAGTTTGTCCCGTGACTGTATGTTGTTCACTGTGTTTGACGTGTGTGAAATGAATGCTGGGATTAGTGTGAGCAGAAACTACAAGGATCTTATAATTGTGCCAGTAGAATGTTGCACATTCCATGGATCCTACACCTTGAAAATAGGAGAACTAAATTGCTTGTGCAAAATGCAATTAGTGGGTGTGACGTAAGCAATGTACAAAGATTGACCGCACAATTCATCCATCCATCCATCCATCCATCCATCCATTTTCTTGCGCTTATTCGGATTCGAGTCGGGGGAGCAGCAGCTTCAGAAAGGAGGCCCAGACTTCCCTCTCCCCAGCCACTTCTTCCAGCTAATCCGGGGGAACCCCAAGGCATTCCCAGGCCAACTGAGAGACATAGTCCCTCCAGGGTGTCCTGGGTCTTCCCCGGGGCCTCCTCCCAGTGGGTTGTGCCCGGAACATCTCACCAGGGAGGCGTCCAGGAGGCATCCTGACCAGATGCCCGAGCCACCTCAACTGGCTCCTCTCGACATGGAGGAGCAGCGGCTCTACTCTGAGTCCCTCCCAGATGACCAAGCTTCTCACCCTATCTCTAAAGTAGAGTCCAGACACCCTGTGGAGGAAACCCATTTCGGCCGCTTTTATCCGTGATCTCGTTCTTTCGGTCATGACCCAAAGCTCATGACCACAGATGAGGATGGGAACGTAGATCGACCGGTAAATCAAGAGCTTAGCTTTTTGGCTCAGCTCTCTCTTCACCATGACGGACCGGTACAGTGCCCGTTTCACGGCAGATGCTGCCCCAATCCTCCTGTTGATCTCCCTCTCCCTTCTTCCCTCATTCATGAACAAGATCCCCAGATACTTAAACTCCTCCACTTGAGGCAGGGTACCCCCCCCTGACCCAGAGAAGGCAGTCTACCCTTTTCNCGGATTCGAGTCGGGGGAGCAGCAGCTTCAGAAAGGAGGCCCAGACTTCCCTCTCCCCAGCCACTTCTTCCAGCTAATCCGGGGGAACCCCAAGGTGTTCCCAGGCCAACTGAGAGACATAGTCCCTCCAGCGTGTCCTGGGTCTTCCTCGGGGCCTCCTCCCGGTGGGATGTGCCCGGAACACCTCACCAGGGAGGCGTCCAGGAGGCATCCTGACCAGATGCCCGAGCCACCTCAACTGGCTCCTCTCAACGTGGAGGAGCAGCGGCTCTACTCTGAGTCCCTCCCAGATGACCGAGCTTCTCACCCTATCTCTAAGGGAGAGTCCAGACACCCTGCGGAGGAAACCCATTTCAGCCGCTTGTATCCGTGATCTCGTTCTTTCGGTCATGACCCAAAGCTCATGACCATAGATGAGGGTGGGAACGTAGATCAACTGGTAAATCAAGAGCTTCGCTTTTTGGCTCAGCTCTCTCTTCACCACGACAGACTGGTACAGCACCCGTTTCACAGTGGACGCTGCCCCAATCCTCCTGTGGCTCTCCCTCTCCCTTCTTCCCTCATTCGTGAACAAGATCCCCAAATATTTAAACTCCTCCACTTGAGGCAGGGTACCCCCCCTGACCCAGAGAAGGCACTCTACCCTTTTCCGGCTCAAGACCATGGCCTCGGATTTGGAGGCACTAAGTCTAATCCCGGCCGCTTCACACTCGGTCGCGAACTGCTCCAGTGAGAGCTGCAGATCACGACCTGATGAAGCCAACAGGACCACATCATCTGCAAAAAGCAGAGATGCGATCCTAAGGCCATCAAAACGGATCCCCTCAACACCTCGGCTGCGCCTAGAAATTCTGTCCATGAAAGTAATGAACAGAATCAGTGACAAAGGGCAGCCTTGATGGAGTCCAACTCTCACTGCAAAGGAGCCAGACTTACTGCCGTCAATGCGGACCAGACTCTGACACCGGTCATACAGGGACCTGACAGCCCCTATCAAAGGGCCCGGTACCCCATACTCCCAGAGGACCCTCCACAAGGCCCCTCTAGGGACACGGTCGAACGGCTTCTCCAAGTACACAAAACACATGTAGACTGGTTGGGTGAACTCCCATGCATCCTCCAGGACCCTGCTGAGAGAGTAGAGCTGGTCCAGTGTTCCACGACCAGGACGAAAACCACACTGCTCTTCCTGAATCCGAGCTGACTGCACAATACATACTTATATGTACCTTCTTTTTAAAGTAATAACTAATTTGATTTTGCAGTGTAAATTCTCATCAGGTGTGAGAGTGCCTTCATGGTCGTTTATGCTGTCTCTCTGTGTTGCTCTATCATGGCAGTGTATTCTGCAGAACATCGACGGTGTGCTAGAATTATTCTGTAAACCTGCAGCTCAAATTCAGCAATACTGAATGTCTAATCTATTTTTTATTATGGCTTTTATATACTCTTTAAATGTCCCAAATATTTGATACGTGATGTCTTGTCATTGTATCCATGCCTCCTGCTTGTCACAGTGAGCCCAGACATTTTTGCATGCCAGTTTGCTCCTGCTTTTCAAGTGTGCTAAATATACATGCAGAAACAGCACCTCAATCTGGTTCTGGTTTAATAAATCCATTGTAGGTGGTAAGTCAATACGTTTGCTTGGCCCACTGTTTTTCACTTTCTGATGATCAGCATATGTCCTGGATATCCATAAGACCAGACACATTAAATGGATTGTGCCTGCTATGCTGGTCAATTTGCTGAAGCAATCCTAGTTGCAGCTAGTTTGTACTTTATCCATGCTTATCCATGCTTTCAAGTCTGGACCTGGTTTTATACACACAAGCCTTCTAAAGATCAGGCCCATAATCTACTTTTGTTTTCCATCATCAGCATTGTTATCTGTAAAAGCCTTTCTTTTTTCCCTTCACACCATCTGTTTTCTTGTTTTCTATCCATCCATCCATTTGAATCATCAGTTGTCCTTGCACCATGACAGAAAGGTCTGGCCGAACAAGGAAAAACAAGATGGGATGAAAGTATTTTTTAGTTATCTTTGTAAATGCAACTTCTAAAGAGGTTCCAGAAAGGAATTCCATGGTAGTTTATCTATTTATTGCCAAAGTAGTGTAGGAGATTTAGAAACTGGAAGCTGCAACTCTCAATAATCCCTTTGGTGTCACTCTAACAGTGAACAGGCTGGTACTGAGCCTCAGATGGTTTGTCTAATCCAGTGTTTCACAACCCTGGTCCTCAAGGCACACTGCCCTGCATGTTTTAGAAATTTCCCTGCTTTAATGCACCTCTTTCAGCTAATTGAAATCACCTGTGCTGAAGCAAGGAAACGCCTAAAACATGCAGGGCAATGTGCCTTGAGGACCAGGGTTGGGAAACACTGGTCTAAACCAAAGAATACATCACACAATATGTTTCAATGTCTTCCTATCTTATTCCCTCCTTCCCCACATCATACACTTTCCCCGGTTAATCTCGCAAATCAATGTCAATTACATACTGATTATGTTTAGTGTGCCGACCCGTTTGTCTTGATTTAAGAGCCATGTAAGTTTGGAAATCAGCAATCCATGTCTGTGCTGGTGGACACTGAGGATGCAAACTGGGTCGATGTGGTGACATACTACAGCATTGTAACTTTAAAGGTCATGTTTGACTGTTTCTGCATCATTAGATATGAAGAGTAGTCTTGCTTTACCAACAAACAGAGAAAGGTCAAGCGTGACTGCACTGACCCTCCCCTACCTCATAGCTGTGATTAGGTTTCATGTCACAATATGAAGACAAAATGGCAGCAGCAAAAGGGCTGAAGGAAACACACAACACAACAACCAGTAAGGTGAGTGGTTGCTTGAGTCCCTCTTACTCGTCACCTTGCTTTCACTCAGACTATGAATGGTCAGACATTCAACAAAAACCCTCACAGGTAAGGCTCTTCTAGAAGCATAATAACAGCAAGTAGAAATGCAGACTGTTCCCTGAATCACCTGTTTCTGGGCAGAAAGGTCCACTTTGGGCTCTCAAAGGGCATAAACTCCCTAAGATCTTCTAACATCTGATATCCTCTCAAGTAGGGCTGGGTGATATATCGAGTATACTTGATGTATCGTGATATTTTCAATTTACGATAGTTAAATTGGCTATATCGCAACTATTGAGTATAAATTGTCATTCAAATAATAAACTTTCACCGTCAAATTCACAGCGAGTATGGTTTATCCGACACCCTATGAATGCATCACTAGTCCATCGCCCCTTCCAACCTGAAAATATTCTACCAATCAACAAACAACATGGTGACAGCGAGAGTATGATGCGAGCCGTGAATGAGACGGTAACTGAAGGAGTCAGATGAACTCGTCTAGTTCGAAGAAAAACGGCACTAGATCAATAATTTGGCAGTGGTTTGGATTTTATATGGAGGATGTCGAACAAAATGAGGTAATTGGCAAAACATGTTAAACTATTGCCACAAAAGGTTGTACTACAAAGTTATTTCACCACCTAATGAGACTGTTCTTTTACATTAATCAATCAAATCAAATTTTATTTGTATAGCACATTTCAGCAGCAAGGCATTTCAAAGTCCTTTACATAATTAATAATTAAAGTAATAATTTAATAATTACATGCCGTTCATGTAATTAACATGAACGCGGTAGGACCAGTCCGTTAAAGTGAAATCTGGAGATGTAGGTCTGATTCATTGAGTAATATGCAATGGGAAAAATAACTCAAAACTACTCACTCTTTTTTTCTAGCTCTGTTGGCTTTACACTCGTTGCCATAGCAACTGACAACAACGCAACTTTATGTATTAGGATTCAGGACCAAAAACACTCGAACATTACCCCACATAGAACAGAACATTCAATTCGTTACAGTTTGGGGATTTTAAGCTTAATGTGTATTTTGCCATTATTAATAAGTGATCACTGTGGAAGATTAGCTATTGCTGCTAATTTTTTTTCTTAGTTAAAACTTATTTTTCACCTTATCTAGTTATAGTGTAGACAGTTTATAGCAAAACACTGCATCCTTTTTTATAGGGCCTTACATTTAAGTCTACATTTACATTTAAGTGTGCTGTTGACCTCGACTCGGGACGTTGTGGGCCGGTGGGCGGAACACTTCCAAGAAGCTGAGCCTGGGGACTCTGAGTTGGGCTCTCCAATCTCTGGGGACGAGGTTGCCGAGGTTGTCAAAAAGCTTCTCGGTGGCAGGACCCTGGGGGTGGATGAGATCCGCCTGGAGTTCCTCAAGGCTCTGGATGTTGTAGGGTTGTGTTGGCTCACGCGACTCTGCAATATCGCATGGACATCGGGGGAAGTTCCCCTGGATTGGCAGACTGGTGTGGTGGTCCCCCTGTTTAAAAAGGGGGACTGGAGGGTGTACTCCAATTACAGGGGTGTGTCGTGAAAACTGGCATAAGGTGGTGAGATCTTTCCAGGTACACGCAGAAAACGGAGCATAAAGGCCTGAGAAATAACAGTAATCTTGCATATTGATTTAATGATGATTGAAAGATGAATGAAAATACATACATATATAATGGTTGGAATAATCTGTAATGTACGTTTGAAATGTGTATTCTGTATTTGTGATCTGAATAACAGTAACAATTTGATTGTTGTGTGATGATTATTAAAGTGGTGTATGAGGATTATTGATGATTACAGACAGTAACAGCTTGAGTTACAGAACAGATAAATAATGAAAAATCATACTGAGAGTTATAAGTTGATACAATGACAAATTATTTATGTTTTATAACTGCAGAATTATGTTTTATAATGTATTCAAGAAATGTGATGACTGAAGATTTGAGATCGTGAGAAATGAAGGCAGATTCTGTTCTCGGACTGTGTCGCAATTGGGCGGGGGCNTCTAAGCTGTTTTACTAGTTATCACCTGACTCCTCAAACCTCTATTCTGAAGAACTTTGTGTGGATTTACATGCAGGTAATGTTTAGTTATTAGTTTATATGTATCTTTAAAACATTTCAAATTAGAATATGGCACGAGACCAGTGAACAAAATATTTTTAAAAGCAAAAGTGTGGGATTAATGAAAAGTATGTTTAATACCTGCATAATGGTTATTTTCAAAATGTACTTTTAATCTGACAGACAAGCCTCATTGGGACATATTTTCTATTTATTTTTTTATATGAATAGTGAAAAGAATTAGCCCAGGCACAAAACCTTGTGGTATTCCACACATAATCCACGAGTGTAAAGAAGATTGATCATTACATAAGCAAACTGTAATCTCAGACAGACAAGATTTAAGCCAGTCTGATGCTGTTCCCTCGATACATACAACATGTTCACACCTGACTGAAACTCTTCAAACAGCTCATTACTGTGGTAATATTCACTCACTTGATTGGTAAGATTCAAGAATTTTTGATCAGAAAGGAAGATTAGATATATCTCTGTAATTTATCAAGTCATTGTGATTGAGATGTTTCTTAAATATATTTACACAGATATGAAGAGTAAAACGATGAGTACCTCAGAAAGGTTTTCATCAGAACACAAAGGTTTTCTTAGATTAACTGTGTTCTATTTCTTGTGAGCAAACGTAATATCCTGTGACAATTATCAAACTTTTTGAAAAAGGAAGCAGTAAAACAAACTAAACTGTAGCTATAACAAAAACAGTGATGTTTCATTGCTTTGTTGGAGCAAGAGATACATAAGGCTTTTAAGGGGAAACAAAATGAGAAAACACTTCCAAATTCAATGCAAAATGAGACAGATAATTAGAATGACATTTAGCATAGCCAACGGTTTCTATCAGAGTTGTCCAGGTCCAGCGTTGCCTTTTGTTTGGCAGCTCATCATTAAATATCAACATGGCATCAATCTAGGGGCTGTGGTCATGAACTCTAGACCAAACACATGCTCATCAGCAGTGCTGTCAGTGTTGGCAGAACTGGAGGCGGATAGAATATTGCATCCCTTGGCTCCCAAATGAGATAAAACTGCTGCTTTTCACTAATATGCAACTGACCCCTGACAATGGCTCAAGCTCTGCAGAGGAATCTCGGAGGTCACATTATGAGGCTAGTTAAAGTGTCAAATGTCTGTCAGCGCAGTGTGGGCTAAAAGGTTGTCGCCTCAGATGAGTGTCCATCTGTCTGAGATTTAATAAGTGACATTGCTTCACTCACAATGTATAGGAAACCATTATCTAAGACGGAAACAGAAACAGTCACTGTCTCCTCTGTTTCACTTCTCTGCTTCTTTCTCCCCATATTAGAATTTCTGACACTGGTACCCTAAAGACAATGGGATTTAGTTCTTTCTCCATTTTATTCAAACAAGTCTTAAACCCTCATTTGTAGCTGTGGTGGGAGTGTTGCATGCCAAACAAAATGGTGCTGTAAGGCCCATGAACAACTTCTTTCATGTAGAAGGCCAAGCAAATGTTGTATACATTTTCCCACTAATGCAGAAAGGCATATTGATCTCAGATGTTGACTCTGGAATGAAGTCTGTGAATTGTAGAAGCTCATTAGGCCCTGTGCACCTCTTCAGAATCAGTCTTCAACCAAAAACCCACACATATAAAAAGGAAAAAAGAGAAAAATCTATCTCTAGTCAAATAAATGTCTGTCTAAAAGCTATGGAAATGCTATGGGAAAGGGTAAGACTGTTTGAATATGTAGCTGAATCTAAATTCATCCACTAGAAGGCTTGATGGAGCTTTAGAGAAGTGGATGAAAATGAAAAGAAGCTCCATGCTCATTTACATGGGAATAACCATATTCAACTGTGATCTATGCTGTTGTACAGATATGACATAATCAGTTGAAGAGTATTGGGCCTTTGAAACCAAAAGGACCAAAAAGAGCCTGTTGTGCCTGTCTTTACTGACACAAATTAGAAAGCATCTCTGAGAAGCAAACCAAAGCTGCACCTCTCCACAAAACACTGAGCGTATTCTATGCAATAAATTGCATATGTTGTNAGACATGTGATGACTGAAGATTTGAGATCGTGAGAAATGAAGGCAGATTCTGTTCTCGGACTGTGTCGCAATTGGGCGGGGGCGCTTGGGAGGCTCAAAAAGGAAGTAAGTTACCAGATGGCCAGTGGAAAAAGGGAAGTACCGAACAGAGTTGCTGCAATGAGTCACGAAAGAGATGATGGTTGGGAAAGGTTGGGGCTTTCCACAGACTCATCAGAATGTTCCAGAAGTCACGTAAACCTCTCCCATACACAGCCATGGGCTGAGAGGGTATAAAAGCCAGCAGACAAGGGAAGAAAGTGTTCTTTGTCCGCGGCGCTGAAGGAGAGCCAACAAGAGGATGCAGATTGAAGACCAGCAGAGGACCGTACCCTGGAACCAAGGTGAAGTTGAGACTTCACGCCGCTAAGAAGGGACAAGATCCATCTGCCCCCAGCCCTGGTTCCTGATTCGACTAACGCCTCTGCCTCAGCCCAACGATCCCTACCCTACTGCAGCAGACTTGTAGAAAAGACAAAGGTCATTGATTGACGAAGATCTGTGCGTTTGAAGGACAACGGACAGTTCAGCTTTGCTTCTATTCTGAAAGGGGACTTTACAACGTCAGGCCAAAGACTCTGACCAAGGACATCTGAAGATTCCTGCTGCCAAGATCAATTGCCATCTGGGTGTGAGTTGAACTGCCCCCCAAGAGCCTTGCTTAGTTAAACTAGTGATACAAGATAGGGACAGAAAAGAAAATAGGTTTTAATTGATTTAAGTTGAATTTATTATCTTGTTGCAAATTTGTAATCTCTGAAAGTCAATCTGCTTGTCATTTATCCCTGCTAAAGCTTGCTCAATAAATTACATACTAAAGATTCCAATGGAACTTGTGGACATTGAGATTAATTGAGTCATTTGATCATTGTAGTTTCCCCTGATTATAGTAAAGCTAACATACATGATTCTAGAGATGTGGTGGCTTCGTATTTTCCTTTGGTGAGTGTAAAAATAATGACCCTGGGACTTAAGTCTAAGTCACTAAATCTAATCTAGCTGGTAACAAGTGCACGTTATTTTAAGGAAAAGAGCTACCGTTAACATGAGTGGTTGTTGAAGCTACGCAGCAGTGAGGGCTACTCTGTTGACTGCTCCTCAACTGAAAAGGGTCATAACTTATGGATTTGTAGGTAGTTAGAGCTAGACGCGTCTTTTCCGCCACCAGTTTAATTAGAATATCTCACATAAACCAACGTTGGGGTAAGACCTGGGTTTTAGAGATTTTCCGGACCTGTTAGATAGAGAACTGGTTAGTAGTCAGTCGTGCCTGTTGTTGCGCAACACCTCCCCCCCTCCCCCTTCTCTCTCTCTCTCTACTTTCCCTTCTGAGAGGAGGGAGATGTGCTACCAGCTCTCCGTCTAACGGGTGAATTGAGTTTCCTAAATCTGCCGAGATTTACCCTACCCAGAACTGAAGTAAACTCTGTTTAAGCTGGGTGCGAGAAAGACTAGCCTGGTTTCTGACGACCTTCATCCAGATGTCCCACCTTCTTCACCCTGTGAATTAACCAGACTAAGCAGCCTGCAGTCAACTAGTTCCACAGAGCA
>NW_006800501.1:388544-395828 GCF_000485575.1 Poecilia formosa
CTCTGGTAGAGGACCCGAGCTCAGAGGATGAAAGAGACCAACCACGGAGGGTGAGAAGGGAATTTTTTATTTTTTATTTCTCTAGTACTGACTTAGATTATCTGACAAAAGAGTCAACATTAGAAATGAAACAATGTAACATATATTATAAAACTTATATTTTGTGTTATAACATTCACCAGCAAAGTTTACACTGGTGGTAAAGACTATTATTTATATGTAATTCTTTCACTCTGTCAAAAGTAAGATACATCCAAAATCTTCTCTTTTTGTTTTAAAGGTTTCCTAAAGACACGATGTGAGGAAGAAGAGGGAGAAATCTATAAAGAGAGATGGATTCACTGCAGCACGGATGAATCTCACATTGGATTTTGGACTCAATCTCAGCTGCTGAATCACTGAAGCTGGAACTCATCAGCTGGAAAACAGCTGATGAATAATATTAGATTATTACATTATTTATTTGTGTCATTATTAATCATTATTTGTGTTTGTATAAATATGTATTGATATTACTAAATAATTAAATAAATTATGAACAGCTGTGTGCTTTGTAATATGCTCATCATACTTCAATATTACATCAATATTCTATTCCTATTCTATCGTTTTCCCCACTAAGCATATTTAAATATGCTGAACTATGCATCAATACAATTAAAAAAATACCTAAAAAATACAGTTGTTTACAAATGTAGCTTTGATAGATGTTTGAATATGGTTTTAAGTAACAAAAAGGCGTGTTATGATCGATTAAATGTGCTGATACATCATTGTGCTGCTAAACATATAAGGCTGATTGGAGTGGTCAACCGCTCCAAGATGGCCGCCCTAAATCTTGTCAGCTACAATAGGCGAAAGCGGTGCATGAGGCGTCTATTCTTATATTATATCTATAATATAAGAATAGAGCGGATAATTCTGTGAAAAGAAGTGAGGGACCTTAGGGCAAAAGAGGATACCCTTTCTTAGTGTTGCCACCCGTCCCGTAAAATACAGAATCGTCCCGTATTGAACCGATACAGGGCGCGATTTGTTCCGTATTTCTATAAATGTCCGATAGACACGCCTATCACACACATATCAACACTAAGTGTAACAATAGTGACCAATATAAAACACATGAAATATTAAGGTCAGCTAAATTGTTGTGGCAGGAGCTACACAGGACCCCAGAACGCTACGGACCGAGGCTGTTGTCACGATTGCCTAGAAATGCAGTCGGGGTGAGCTGTTGTCAACCCGCGTCTTTTTAAAACATCCTCGACCCGATTCTCCACTGTCCTTAGAAGTAAAACCTCTCATAAAGATACAGACGTGCAAGGGAAGACGCAAATCCCAGGCTGTATAATGTTAGTGAGGATGAACAAACATCCACCTTACATCCATGCAACAAGAGTAGGAAATATATTTAGAAAGGCAATTTAAAAAAAAAAAGTGTCCATTGTGGCGCAGTGCGCTGCTGTATGAATGGATCAGGAGAGGAACTGCAGACCCGTCAAAACCTAAAGAACCAGAAATCAGCGTCTCTTCATCCCTCAATGATCACCTGAGGTTGACATGGTGGAGAACGTTTTTCTATGAGTAAATTTCCTATTGTGCTTTTACTGGTTTGATTATTTGCTTATTTAATGTATAATATCAGCCAAAAGAATACAAATGGTCATTTAAAGAACAAGTCATATAAATAGATTAACACTAAATACTAGAGATGTGCCGATCAGGAGGGCCGATCACCGATACCGATCACATAATTATTATTTATTTTTTATCATAAACACTACCGGTTAAAATATGTGGAAAAAGGAACCATGAATTCACCTTAATTTAGACAAAAACTTGTTTTTAATAACTTTTTTCAAGAAGAAAACTAAACAAAACAGGCATTGTGCAAATTGTACTGCTATTGATAATACTATCTTTAACAGACTGANAGAACCCTCAAGCTCCCAGGCCTCTGGTAGAGGACCCGAGCTCAGAGGATGAAAGAGACCACCCACAGAGGGTGAGAGGGGAATTTTTTTTTTTATTTCTCTAGTACTGACTTAGATCATCTGACACAAGAGTCAACATTAGAAATGAAACAATGTAACATATATTATAAAACTTATATTTTGTGTTATAATATTCACCAGCAAAGTTTACACTGGTGGTAAAGACTATTATTTATATGTAATTCTTTCACTCTGTCAAAAGTAAGATACATCCAAAATCTTCTCTTTTTGTTTTAAAGGTTTCCTAAAGACACGATGTGAGGAAGAAGAGGGAGAAATCTATAAAGAGAGATGGATTCACTGCAGCACGGATGAATCTCACATCGGATTTTGGACTCAATCTCAGCTGCTGAATCACTGAAGCTGGAACTCATCAGCTGGAAAACAGCTGATGAATAATATTAGATTATTACATTATTTATTTGTGTCATTATTAATCATTATTTGTGTTTGTATAAATATGTATTGATATTACTAAATAATTAAATAAATTATGAACAGCTGTGTGCTTTGTAATATGCTCATCATACTTCAATATTACATCAATATTCTATTCCTATTCTATCGTTTTCCCCACTAAGCATATTTAAATATGCTGAACTATGTATCAATACAATTAAAAAATACCTAAAAAATACAATTGTTTACAAATGTAGTTTGATAGATGTTTGAATATGGTTTTAAGTAACAAAAATACATGTTATGATCGATTAAATGTGCCGATACCTCATTGTGCCTGCCAAACATATAAGGCTGATTGGAGTGGTCGACCGCTCCAAGATGGCCGCCCTAAATCTTATCAGCTACAATAGGCGAAAGCGGTGCATGAGGCGTCTATTCTTATATTATCTCTATAATATAAGAGTAGAGCGGTTAATTCTGTGAAAAGAAGCGAGGGACCTTAGGGCAAAAGAGGATACCCTTTCTTAGTGTTGCCACCCGTCCCGTAAAATACAGAATCGTCCCGTATTGAACCGATACGGGGCGCGATTTGTTTCGTATTTCTATATATGTCCGATAGACACGCCTATCACACACATATCAACACTAAGTGTAACAATAGTGACCAAAATAAAACACAGGAAATATTAAGGTCAGCTAAATTGTTGTTTCAGGCGCTACACAGGACCCCAGAACGCTACGGACCGAGGCTGTTGTCACGGTTGCCTAGAAATGGACACTATGCAGTCGGGGTGAGCTGTTGTCAACCCGCGTCTTTTAATTCGTTTTTTAATTCGATCCTATAAGTATGATTTATCTGCCAGGGATCTGCAACCTTAATCTCTGGAGGCACAAGTGGCTCTTTGGCTCACTTATTTTATCAAATGGTGAAATATTGCTCTGTTTTTTGTGTTGACGTGACCCTAAAACCAACTGGTAGACCTCTCAAATAATATCAAGTGGTCTAGGGTCTCCCAATTAAAAGTACACATGTAGGTTTGGCTTAAAATGATGAAACAGAAATGGTATACAAAATATATTTTATTTATACATTCTTTTACAATATTAAAAATAAACTTTACTATTCTAATTTAAAACCCAATAAAGCACAGCAACCCAGGACAAGACTAGAAGCAATCTGAGACTTAAAAACAATTGCAAACCAAATTAGTAACGCAAATTAATGAAACATAATAATGTTAAATAACAAAAGAAAAGCAAATCTCACATTGCGTCAATCCAGTCCTATAAAGCTGTGCCCAATCAGCTAATTCATAAAATAATAATGAAAAAAAAAGAAATATGAACTGTTGGTCTGGTTCTGTAGTGCTTGTGCTTCAACTCCAGATCTAGAGCTATTAGCCAATTAACCAAGAGCATCTAAGACTACAGAAACAAGATTCACCTTGGTGAGAGCATAATAAGCAACAGCAGCAATCTGAAATACCCAAAATGACAATAAAGTGTCTGCCGACAATAATAAAGCCATATAAGGTAAAATGAAAAACTGGTATCTTAATCAGCCACACAAACGGGTATAGTTAGACGCTGCAGTGAAAAGCCACTGAAATGCAAACTAAAAAACAATTAGAAATCACGTCAGAAAAACCAGTAGCAACAATATAAAAAGCGGCCTGTCATTACACAAAACAGATGACATCAAAAATCCATTTACTCTACCAGCAGCACAAATATCCATGACACTCATAGCTTGGCGGGCACACCCGATACCTGTACACTAATGAGCCTGACAATGCTGTGAACCGGAAGTGAAGGTGGGGAAACGGGGCATAGCTATATTCAAGGGCCCAAAACGAGTGGGAATTTACAGCCACTTCATGTAAACACTTTTCAACTAATTCACCACCCGGTTAAAAATACTGTCAGAGTTGACGTGCTTCAGATGTGAATACATTTTAGATTTCTTCACCAGGTTGTTAAGGCCTTTGATGTTCCAACTTGGAAATCTAACAGAGGAAGAGGTTAATGAAGTATTCACAGCAGAGGATATGTGATCAGTTGTTTATAGCGGAAGTGTAAAGATATCAACACCCACAGCATTTATCCCTTCCGTTCCTCCTCAGAACATTCTGATGTATAATACCAATATGGCAATGTACTTTATGTGTTCCTGTGTCAGTTTACTTCACTCATCACTGTTGATTCTTATTTAACCGTCTAAACCTGCACTGGGTTCTTCCTGCTTTCGCTTTGTGGAGCCAAAAGTAATCCCTTTGAAATGACTTATGGTATTATGTTTTACAGACAATGTCATCATTTGTTTTAATAGAGAACAGTTCCTAATAACACGCCCCAATGAAAAGGTCAATATTATCTCTCCGGCATGGGCTATATGAGCTAAGACCCATGAGGAGGATTGAAGAAATGAGATCGAGAGACTGTGAGTAGACAAGAGAGAGAGAGCCAGGCCCTATTAACATTTATGAATAATTTAATCCTGCACAGCTGGCCAAAGTCCAAGAGCATAATTCACTAATTGCAATCAGAGAGGGAAAGCTGGGAAAGCAGAAAGCCCTGAATGAGTACAAATGTGTATCTGGTTAGGTATGCGAGTCTGTGTGTCTCAAAGATACAGGAGCAGGGGAATTGGTTTTGTGGATGTAAAAGCAGGAACCTAGCATATCATCAATGCATGGTGAATATCTTCTCAGCAGACCAACTTTAGCATTACGTTGGCATGCAGTGGACCACACGTTTGTATTTTTGTGATTGTTTGCATTTAACACTATCTGAATCTCTATTAGAAAAGTATGTAAAACATTTTTGATATTCTGATAATGCCAAAAAGCACAATTTCATAATTACAGTGTTTCCACTAAATATCAAATGTAATTAAAACCACTCTGTAATAAGCTTGTTCATGCAATGTCATTAAAAATTATGCATGTGCACTTATGTGAGATATATTCAAATTTCAACCATGGCTCTAGCATTCAGCATCAGCCATCAGAAGAGACAGTGGTGTCTTCATTCAGGTGTTGCAGTGACGAGATTCTGATACTTGGGAGCGGCCACTTCCTGTTTAGGGAAAATGGTACTCAGTGATTTTACAGAAGAGCTATGGATTCAACACTTTAGAATGACAAATTTAATTTTGGATCAACTTTGTGATGTTATGACAGCACCAGTTCAGCCAGGAGACCAGAGTCTCTGAATGAGCATGTTGATGCTGCAAAACTCGTGATTTGTGTGATGCTAAAATAGTGTTTTCATTGCAGTTTAGCGAAAAACACTAATTTTGATACGACTGAAAAGCCACCTCATTCTAACCCAAAAAGATGTGTGCGATGAATTTTTGTATTAAGCAAACTTATTTTAGTAATTCCAATTTGCATAATTTTATGGTTACTGCAAATGCAGCTATTGGCAGAGCTTTCGATGCAAAACTTTAAAAATGATGTAAGATTTAAGTATTTTCACGATGAATTTGGAAGCCTAAATTGTGGTTGTTAAGCGGTAGAGCTGGACCATATAGCTGAAAAATGTATGTGTTACGAGATACACTTTTCATATCAGTCAGTATCGATAATTATTCATCAGCTATTGTTTTAAATATCTGAAATACTTCAAAATTGGTAAAATGATCTTTTCCTGTTTTTATCCACAGTTTTCACTTCACGACCCGGTTTATAAACAGAATAAAACTTAAGCAGTGGCAAAACTTGAAATTGCTGCTCTAAAGGTAACTCAACAGGTTGTTGCTAGTAAACAAAGAGTGAGTGAGTGAGTGAGTGAGTGAGTGAGTGAGTGAGTGAGTGAGTGAGTGAGTTGCTCACTCACCTTGCTTAGCTGGCTGTGAGAGGTTGAGCGGCTGAAGCCTTTCCTGTGCCTACATCCCCCAGGATACTGTGTGATTCTGGATCTGAGTTTAGTGAAATTATTCAATAGATGACGTATTGGATGCGTCATCTATTGACATTGGTCATGTGGCTATCAGGATATATATTGTCATTGACTTATTGTAAAAATGCCCCGCTCCCTGTGAAAAAACCCAATCAGAGCCAGGAGGAGGGTCAATCAACCTTGTACTCAATGTGCCAATTGCAGAAAAATAATTTCCTATTCCAGAAAAACTTAAGACTTATTTTGTTGTCATTACACAAAGACACACAAGTGAAATTGTCCTTGCTTGGCCACCGGAGCACACGGAAAAACACAAGTGTGCCTATAATTAAATAATATAAAAATAATAATTACTATTTTCACAGTCTTCATGATGGGATTGTTGAACAATCTGGTGGCCAGTAGGGACAACTATTTCTGAGTCTGGCTGTTCTGCAGCGGATGCTACAGACTCTCCTGCCAGACGGCAACTGGATGAACAGACCATGGAGAGGATGAGTGGAATCAGAGAGGATCTGGTTTGCTCTGGCTAAGCAGCATCTGTGTGCAATGTTCTGGATGGGGGGAGTGGAGTTCCAATGAACCTTTCCGCTGTCTTTACCTCTCTTTGCAGAGACTTCCAGTCTGAGGCCTTGCAGCTTTCAGACCAGATGGAGGTACTGCTGGTCAGCAGGCTCTCAGTGGTGCCTCTGTAGAAGGTGGAGAGGATGGGAGGGGGGAGCGAAGCTCTTCTTATTCGTCTCAGAAAGTACAGGCGCTGCTGTGCCTTTTTCACCAGTGAAGTGATATGAGGTGTCCAGCTAAGGTTGTTTGTAATGTGAACCCCCAGGAACTTAGTGCTGCTGACGATTTCCACTCTCTGTCGTTGATGAGGAGTGGTGTGTGGTTGGGTTGTGACCTCCTGAAGTCAACAATGATCTCTTTTGTCTTGTCGACCTTCAGGAGCAGGTTGTTTATTCTGCACCAGTCCACAAGATGTTGTACC
>NW_006800501.1:396258-402148 GCF_000485575.1 Poecilia formosa
CCCGTAATGTTACTAAACATTAAGAGAGCTACATGTCCGTCTCGGTCCGGGTATCCTACTGTAGCACATCTCTCCCACGCTCTCTACAGAGAAGCAGTGGCGCATACATGTGACGTCATTAGAGATACTAGAGTGTCTTAAAGAGATACTACACAATTACGACTGTTACAATGGCCAGGCTAGTTAGCATGACCATCATTGGTGGCCATGCTAACTAGCCTCAGGATTCATAGTAGACTTAATTTGGTGAACCAGATGCAGTGTAACAGAGAGCAAGTTGGTTCTGACCAACCCATGTATTTCTGCAGATGACAGCAGGACCACAGAAGGCAGAGGAGCTTCATATTCTCATACTTTATCCGCCTCATATTGACAGATAAGGTAATAGTTTTAATAAATATGTAAAAAAAAACATTTTTTAAAATTACATACCGCATGTCTACATTGAGCCCAAGTTAGTACATTAAAAGCCTTTGAGTGGAGTTATTTCATATATGGTGATTTCTCAGTATCAGTTTAGTTAGTCCATGAAACATTTTTCAAAGCAGTTGATGTCTGCATATCAGTGATCTCAAGCTGTCAACAAAAGGGTCCCAAAACAAACTGCAGCAGCTTCTTGGCCATGTCAAAATCACTAAAACTTGCTGCAAAGTTGTCAGTCAACTTATTTCACTTGTGTTTGATTACCAAACCAATATGGTGCGTTATCGAAGCATGTGTGGAGGACTTTATCAGGTTGTGCAGTGTGGAAAATGGAAGAGTTTGTTGGTAAAATCGGATGAGAGGCATCCAAGTTTTTTTTATAAAAATTTCAGTTTTTCCACAAGATCAACAACAGTTTTATTAAGTCCCAGATTATTTTCTTTCAAATGATGGAGTTTAATGTGGCAGCTGTGTTTTGCTTCCTCTCTGATAAAAATGTGACTGTTTCCTCCCAAAGCTTGCACATTTTGCTTACTTATCTAACGGACCTTAAGATGTGAAACAAGTACTGATGCTCAGAGGATTAGTGCGACCAGCCAACAAAGCAGTCTGTTGGTAACTGGATGTTGAACCCAGGAAGTTAACAGACATAACTGAGGAGAACATGGTGTTTTTAACTCACTGCTGAGCTAGGCACACAGAACTGTGGTGGATGAGGCAGTGAAGGGATTTCACCCGCAGAGCCACAGCTGACAGCCTAGCCGAAAGCCTTTTCAACCACTGGTCACAAGCACATTTACACAGCGCACATGCAGACCATTCACTTTTTAAAAATACACAATTTTCAGAAAAATTATTTCAGCGTTGGTATATCCTTCCAGTGGTATCAGGTCCAGTAGGTCCTCTCTGAAGCAGTCACCACAGCTAAAAAAGGAATAAGGAAAGCTGAGCAATGGGGCGCTGTGGTGGCATAGAGCGTGCAGGTTCGAGTACCGGCCTTATGACCTTTGCTACATGTCTTCCCTCTGTCTCAGAACACAGTTTCCTGTGAGACCACTCTCAAATAAAGGCCACCAAGGCCGATAAAACCTTAAAAATTAAATAAGAAAGCTGAGCTATGTTGGAACTACAACTGGACTCATCACCAGGAAGACGTCTCATTGAGTTTCCTCAGCTGAGTCAAAAGAGTTTCAAACACTTCCAAGGCCAGAATATGACTATTCTTTCTTCAATGTAGTTATGGACTCTGTCTGTGTGTGTGTGTGTGTGTGTGTGCGTGTGTGCGCGCGTGTGTGTGTGCGTGCGTGCGTGCATGTGTATCCTGAATGTTTGTGCTCCAGTCCCATGTTATCCGCTGGCATCTCCAAAGAGATGAACACTTCTTTACAGCACTCATCCTGTCCTGACCTGTAGAGTGTCAGGACAGGACACTCTACAGGAAAGTATTCATACCCCTTCCAGGTGTTTGGGCATCCTCTTCTGAATGACAGTTTATCTCCTGCATTCTACAACTTGAAATTGCTTAATGATGATAGCTATGTAGCCCTGTAAGTTATATCTTTCATTCGAGCTCAACACCAACCTGTCAAACAATGGCAGTTAGCCTTTAGCCATTTTTGCTTCCACTGGGAGCTCATATGTTATCCAGCAGCATAGTATGAATGCTGACTGGTCTCAGAGGTTGAACTCCATCCATAGCAGCCCTGAGCTATGACATTTAGAAACAGGGAAAATTCTGATGTCAAATTTATATTGTGCAAGTATCCTTTCCATGAAGTAGTTAAACCGTACCTTTTTGTGTTCTTTCAGTCAGCAGTAAGAGTGTGCCTGGCCAGTGTGACATTTTGAGGGAGATATCATGCATGTGATAATATGCTAATTTAAATAAAGCTTCAAAGGCGATGGCACAAGTCAAATATGTCCCTCTGTCTATCTTTCTCTCTCTTTGTCCCTGGCTATTCCTCTGGGGCAATGACGCACGATGCTATCTATTACATTGCTCTGTGTATTTGCATTCCTGTTAAGAAGCCAATGTTTTTAATAATGTTATAACGAATGATGTTCTGCTGCTGGGTGAAGCAGGGAGGGATTGGTGGGGGTTGTGGAACTGCATCAAAGTTATCTTACATGCATGGAAATAAGCAGTGCTGTCATCAAAAGGTGGAAAGAAGGGTCTGCTGAATTTTAATGATGTCTTTATTCATACAATGAGGGGTGGAAAGAGGAGAGTGGAGCTCAGTAGTGCATAGTTTAATTGTAGTGGATAATATGGAGGAGTAGATATAAAGAGCTTTTAGAAAGTGTTTGGTCCCTTGCAGATATCTTCACTTAAGACATTAAAATTTCAGATCATAAACCTAATTTTAACTTGAAACAAAGTAGGGGGTCTCTGAACAGGTTTTAGTCTGATGACCCCCATAGCAATCACCCACCGATACCCATCATATTCAAGGATTTCTTTATTCTCATTCCACCTTGCTTATTTGTGGTACAAAATGTGGACTCAGGTCTCAGATTTACTACACAAAAAAAAAAAAAACTAATAAAGTAATTTATGTGATGTACAGATATTTGTGTGTGTGTGTGTGTGTGCGCGCGCGCGCAGGCACGTGCAGAGGGGGGACCTGTGGGTGCTTGAGCACCTGCCCTTTTTGCTCCTTGCCCCCAAGTGCCCTTTTGGTCAAATTATTTTTTTATTTATTTTTATTTTTTATTTTTGCTATTATTATTTCCTAAGCCCTCTTCTGACACATAAAAACATGTACTAAAATTATTTTCTTTTAGATTCACATTTAACAGCGAAATTGGACGATATGATGAACACTCAAGTGGGTCCTTATTTGGTTTCAATAATAAAGAAATAGTAGCTTGACGAAGTGTTGGGGGAAGATATTGCCAGTTAAATGATTCAATAAACATATCTCGTAACAATGGAGACAAACTATCTTTAAATGTCTTAAAAAATTCAACTGGGTAGCCATCTGGTCCCGGAGACTTTGCATTCTGGATTGAGTTAATTGCCAATTTAATTTCTTCTACCGTAATCTGTTCCTCCAGTTGATCCCTAAATGTAGAGTCTAAAGTTGGAATTGCCATCTTTTCAAAAAAATTATCAAACAGTCCAGGCATTTTTAAAGATTCTGATTCATAAAGGTTAGAGCAAAAAATTTTAAAACTCTCAATTTATTTTTTGTGGATCTATAGTGATCTGTCCAGATTGGGTTTTAATCTCAGAAATTAAATGTGCAGTTTCAGATCTACGGAGCTGATGTTGCCAAAATCCTAGACACTTTTTCCCCATGCTCATACCACATTCCTCTAGATTGAAGAATCATACGTTCAGACTGTTCAGTGGAAATTAAATTAAACTCAGTTTGCAAGGTTAGTCTTTGTTTATACAAATCCGGCGATGGAGTTGTAGAGTGCTGTTTGTCTAGTTGTGAAATCAGATCTGTCAGTTCAGTTAAACGTTTTACCTTTTGTTTCTTAGTATGTGAGCAGTAGGATATAATGTGACCGCGTAAAAATGCTTTCAAGCTTTCCCAAACTGTACTAAAAGCTATACCAGGTGTAATGTTAATTTTTAAGAAAAAATCAATTTGTTCAGAAATATATTGTACAAATTCTTTATCTGACAAAAGAAGAGGACTGAGTCGCCAAGAATACACAGAACGTTTGTCTGGAAAACAAAGTTCCAAAACAAGCGGGCTATGATCAGATACAACTACACAATCATATCTACAAGTTTTAATGTTAGGAAGTAGTTTTTTATCTACAAAAAAATAATCTATACGTGAATATGTTTGATGAACTGCAGAAAAAAAGGAATATTGTCGGGTATATGGGTATAAATATCGCCACACATCCACAGCACCGTAATCCTGTAAAAATGACTGTAAAACTATTGAAGACTTCGGGAGTGAAAAGTTTTTGGTCGAGGAACGATCCAACACTGAGTCCATGACAGTATTCATGTCTCCTCCGAGAATCAGTTGGTGATTATCAATTAGAGGAAGGGAGTGAATCAAGTTGTTGAAGAATTTAGAGTTGTCAAAGTTAGGGGCGTATACATTTGCTAAAATAACAGGAGTGTTAAAAAGTGACCCAGTTACAATTACATAACGGAAATTCAAATCAGCCATTACATCCGACACTATAAATGGACTGTTTTTATTGACCAGAATTGCTGCACCTCGTGCTTTACCATTAAAACTAGAATGAAAAATTTGCCCAACCCAACTTCTTTTAAGTCTTGAATGATCTATATCTTTAAGGTGCGTTTCTTGCAGAAATGCTATATGTACCTTAAGGCGGAAGAGATGAGAGAGTACCTTATTCTGTTTCACAGGATGATTCAATCCTTTTACATTCCAGCTAACAAAATTAACATGGCAACCATTACTTACAGAGGTAGAGGTATAGTCAGTGGAAGTTGACATCTACATACATGATGAGAGCAAATGGTCCAAATCACGCTGATTAATCTTGTCATTGGTGTACACTGTAAATTTGTAGTTAGCTAGCATCTGTGTAAATAATAAATGACAGAGAGAACAAGAAGCACACATACAAAGCAAGAAAACCCCCCAAAAACATGTCCCACCCATCCCTTCACATTCAGTGTTGTCCGCAACTGACAGACACAATATCCCCAAAGCCTCTCTACTTTCTATAGGAACCATTCACCACAAACTTAACCACAGTCCCAAACAAAAGTAAAGGGGAAAAAATCTAAACTAAAAATCACCCATTTGCCCCAACGCGCATTTGAGAAAATCACAACATCGAACACTATACGTTTAAATTTATATTTTTTAAAGACTAGAACGAACTCCTAAAACAACTAAAATAACATAACATAGGGTGCGTCTATTTAGCGTCTAACATTAACGTCTGGGCAGCTTGGGCGGTGCCCAGTTTTTCAGTCAAATCGGAAAACCATAAGCTAAGTAATATAAACAACAACTAGAGATAAAGAGTCCCTCATTTAAAAATTAGCAACGTTTTAACGTAAAAATCCCAGGTCTCACGTAATGAGAACACATTAACTATGGGGTTCCATTTGTATCAAAAATAAGTAGAAGTCATATGTGTAGATGTGTCGTTGCTATGTGTCATTGGTCTATGTCGTTGGTCTATGTTGCATGTAGATGATGTATATGTAGATGTTGCATATGTGTTCGCTGCATATGTAGATGTTGCATATGTCTATGTTTTATATGTAGATGTTGCATTTGTCTAAGTTGCATATGCGTTCGTTGCATATGTCTGTGTTGCATATGCGTTTGCTGCATATGTTTTCGCTGCACATCTCTACGTTGCATATGTCTATGTTGCATATGCGTTCGCTGCATATGTGATGAACGTCGTTGGTCCATGCTATTTGGTTCATGTCGTTGGTCCTTGTCGTTGGTTCATGTCGTTGGTCCTTGTCGTTGGTCCGTGTTGCTATTGCCTGTTTTCTGCG